>NW_027101054.1:0-47500 GCF_029633855.1 Hoplias malabaricus
TAAGACAGGCTCTGCTGTTAAACCTGCTTTTCTTTGGTCAAAACCTCTGATTGCCGGGTTACTGTCAGAATCAAAGCCTGTATCAAGGGAATAATGGCATGTGGCAGCACAGTGGTGGTACAGTGTCACTGTCACACAGCTCCAGGGTCTTGGGTTTTGGGTTCAACCCCACCGCAGGCCACTGTCTGTGAGGAATGTGTTCTCCTTGGGTTTCTTCCAGGTGCTCTGGTTTCCACCCACAACCCAAAAACACATGTTGGGTGAACTGGATTTGTGTAACTGTTTACACGTGTGAGTATGAAAGTGACTGTAGACTGGCACCCTGTGTTTGGAATTAAATATCTTTACCTGAGCATAATAGTAAATGTTATGAACACTTATGGATTTGTCACATATTGATGCTAAAATATTAGATAAAACTTTCTATGAAGCCCATATGTATTTAAGTCTTTATAAATGTAGTTATAACTCTTTGTAATTTGGTAATAATGCTTTGTAAGTGTACACTGTAAAAATTGCTGTAAATTTACAGCAAGTCTGCTACAGTATGTTATTGTAATTACAGTAATATGCTGTAAATTTGAAATACAGTAGTGATCCTGTAAAAATACGGTAAATGCCTGGGAACTCTGCTGCCAGTATTTTACTGTAAAATTTACAAGAATTTTTTTTTTACAGTGTACTTTTCCTACTCTAATAGTATCTAATAGACTCGTATGAGCTCTAATGAAATCATTTTTAACCATTTCACAAAGGTCATTACTCATTATACAGCTTTTTAAATGGATAATGACCTGTGCATCATTACACTCTAAAAAGAACCAACCATTAAGTTGGATAAACTTAATTGAATTACTTGTTACCAATTGAAGCAATTCAATTATGTTGGCTCAACTGTTCTCTTTTTAGAGTGTATACAATACCTATAATGCATATTAACAATAATAAATAGATTATAAATAGTTAAAATGCCATCACTAAGTGCTTCAAGTAAAGGGATTGATGGCTTGTATGATTAATATTATAAATGAAAATGAGGAATAACTTTACTTGAAGCACTCAATCAAGGCGTTTAAAACATTCATCGTGTGTTAAAATCCTTAACATTTATTATTATTGCTTTATAATTCTGCACAGGTCACTATCCATTTAAAGGGCATTATAATGAATGGTGACACTTGTATAACTACATGTTTATAAGCTACACAATTAATTGATTATAGATGATTATAAAAGCCTTATGAAACATTTATAACTGCAATTAAAAAGGCTTATAAATTGGTTACCAGATATTTAATTTCGGGTTGGTTTCGGTGGGTTGTGGGACATATGAGACCTTGTCCTCACATTGTATAAAACCAAACCTGCGTGTGTATACACCATGTTTCCTGTCTCTGTTCCTATAAACCCTTCTGTGCCCTACTTAAGAGAGCGCAGGGATGTGAGCACAGATTTGGAAATAAATGATTAAGAATTTGGATCCAGATTCATTGAGAGATTTATCTTTCTTAAGTATGTATGCTGGAATGTGTGTGTGTGTGTGTGTGTGTGTGTGTGTGGTGTTAATCCCGTCTGCTCATTTAGAGGGCTGCATATGGCAACAGTCGTCTCTTTTAATTAAAAATACATTAAAAGAATGTGAAATGTATTAACCGAATTTACAACATGTTACAACTTCATCTGTGCTGTGCTATCTTCTGCATACTGATCAATCTAGCTGGAAAAGTAGGCTGGTAGTGTGGGAGAGTTGGAAAAATATCTTAGTATTATCCCCAAATTGATTTGGCTTCCTAACTTGCAGCTTAGGAAGGAGAGCATTCAAATGGGTTCAAGCTGTTGGAGATTCCCAGTGATGCTGCTATCACACAGTGGTGGATCCAGCAGTGAGCCTCAATGAGCTGAGCTTGTTTACTAACTGGTGTGGATCAGTCTTAATCCTGAGTTCTGAGTCTTGGGAAGATGTAGATGACTGTGGATAAAGTTGGTATCATGGTATTAATCATGTAATAAATGACAGTATCAAAGGTATTAGTAATATTGTCAGTGATACTGTTGCTGTGAATGTGAGATTGATGCTTGCACTATTGGATAGTTCAGGATGTCTTTGTATTTCTGTGTCACATCTTTAGAGGGCTCTCTGTGATTAATTTCATTGTAATCAAGGTTGTGTTAGTGCTTGTAGGGGCTCAGGCCTGGGGCTGTTTGCTGAGAAGTTGCCCAAAATTATATGAGCACATAACCATGAGAACTTGGTTATTTACTGCAAATTTATAAAGCAGGTGTGAGGTGTTGTGAACATGACACAGATTTAATAACACTTTAATACATTCTTACTGTATTATTATAAAATTAAATGTATATAGACAATGTTGAATCTAATATAATTATACAGTGCTAGTAACAATATAGAATAATATAATAACATTAAAACAGATTTAATAACACAAAAAATACTGTTATTACTGTTTTATACATATTTTTTACATATTGTAATATACTGTATTTTAGTATAATAAAAGTACATTGCTGTGAGATTTTGTGAAAATTAAACAGATGTAATAACACTTACTCTTATTACACTATAATACAGTGCTATATAGCAATGCTGTATACACTGTAAAAAAAATCTTGTAAATTTTACCTGTAAAATACTGGCAGCAGAGTTCCCAGGCATTTACCGTATATTTACAGGAACACTACTGTTATTTCAATATACAGCATATTACTGTAATTGAGTAATACAATAATTTACTGTAAATACTGTGATTTACAGTAAAATAGTGTAGCAGACTCGCTGTAAATTTACAGCAATTTTTTACAGTGTAATAGTATAATAACATTATATCAGTCTTAGCTACTGTGTAAATGAAAAAGGTGTAATAAAACACTAACATACTGTTATTATACTGTTACTGGTTACTGTACTCTATAACACTACAATGCAAAAAAAAAAAAAAATCCGATGCCAGATTGAGAGAATAAATGTTAGCATTGTATTCTTCACAGTGAGTTTATAAGATTATAAAACCTGCTCAAAGGGGCTCCTGTGTGTGTTGAAGAACAGGGGGCAGTAATTGGTTATAATTCAGTAAGCAGACACTGAGGTGGTTGTAATGTTATGGCCATTTTCGTGCCTGCAGCCTTGAACAGCTGTGTTTAGATAGGCCTTTGAGATTGCTATGTACTTTCTTAGGCAAATGATGTACACCATGTGTGAAAAGGATTTAGGACAACTGACCTATATGAGATCTATATGATATTATTGGAAAACTTTCCCATAATGTTTTGGAGTGTGCTTGTGGACCCTTCCGCTGAGCTCAGGCACCCATGTTGGACAAGAATCCCTGAATCACAACTGATATTCCAGTTTATGTCAGAAGGATTTAATGTGGCTAAAGTCCACAGCTTTGTGTGGAGGATTTCTAATGACATTACATTACATATTGGACGCACTCGTTTTAGAAAATGACAAGATCTTCTCCAAATTATCGTTCACAGGAACTAAAGGGCATGGATCAAACCCTGAAGGACAGCCCCTAAATATTATCCCACCTCCCACCAAAAGTTACCGCTGTGTTTTGGCAGGTAGTGTGTGGTGGCATCAACCAAACCCTGATTTGTCCAAAAGACTAGGCAGCTGATGAAGTGGGATTTAATCTGAGACCAGTTTCCACTGCGCCAGAGTTCACTACTCCAGCTGATGCCTGGCATTGCACATGGTGATCTTAGCTGTGTGTGCAGGCTGGAATAGATCTACAGATAAGTATTTCCAATTGAACTGAGTGCTTGTTTAACAGTTTTACATTAGGTTAAGAGAGAATAAACTAACTGCCTGACTGGCTGGCTAATGTTACAGCTAATAGAGCTAGGCCTAAACCCTGGCTAATATTTAGCAGAATGCTTGTTTACATTCATTATCCTATTTAGAAAAAGGTAACAACATATTGTAATAAGTTTATGTAGGCTTACTTTGTGTACCATGTGGGGGGTGGAGATGTTTAGCCCACGAACTGTGCAGATCTTAATGAGGCCCTGTGTTCACTGCCCTTTGGTTGTGGCTTTGTGCCTAAACAGATCAAACCACATAGTTGATTAAGATGTAAAGGAGTTGGGTGTGTGTGTGCTTGTAATTAACATAAAGCAGTGGGGAAATAACAGCATCCAAATGACCTACTGTTCGGTGAACTCAATGACACAAGCATGAAGAACTTGGGTGAGCTCCATAGACAAGCACTGCCAATAGTAGAGAACACTGGAAGCAGGTGTACATGAGCCAAAGATCACAATGCCCAGTGCCAAGCATGAGCTAGACTGAAGAAAATAAGTCTCAATCCAGTACCTCTGGCATTTGAACACAGCAGCTGTCCTTCACATCGTGTAAAAATGTAATCAGGAATGGACCAATAGAAATGCTCTAGAATTACTTGGAATTTAATGTTTTTACTTTCGCTTCTACTGAAAGTTAAGAAGGTTTATTTCTTCTCGGTTGAGATACTATTTTGCGAGATACATATTTGTATTTGGACAGCAATATATATATATATATATATATATATATGTGTGTGTGTGTGTGTGTGTGTGTGTGTGTGTGCATTATTATTTTATTATTAAATTGTATTTATTAATTAATTATTATTATTTATATTAATGAATGCTGTTATATTTGCCATATGGAAGGGTTACCCATTGAACACATTATTTTAGTAGAAAATGAGTGCTGGGTCTCCAGGCCTAGTAGGGGGTGATGGAGTGAGCTGTAGCCCAGATGGGGTGCGTGTTGGTCGGGTGGCTGTGCTGAAAGGTCAGCTCTCGTGGGGGAGTGATGCGAGTCATACTGACTCTGTCTCTCTCTGCCTGCCTGCTGTAGTACCAACATTACCACATGAGCTGACCTACTCTCTGCCATGTGTGTGTGTGTGTGTGTGTATGGGCGTGTGGGAGGCAACGGAGGGGGTGGAGAGAGAGAGAGAGAGAGAGAGAGAGAGAGAGAGAGAGAGAGAGAGAGAGAGGAGAGAGAGAGAGAGAAAGAGAGAGAGAGAGAGAGAAAGAGAGAGAGAGTCCATTCTGTTGTCTCAGTGTGTAAATATTTCATTTGTGAATATAAGATTCCTCTATTTTCTTTATCTTTTTCAGAGAGAGGAGGGAGATTGCTGTTGATTCTCTGCTTAGAAACAGTTACAAACTGACCCTAACATTTTGAACTAGATCAGCTGTAAGTGGTTTACACAACAGAGGCAAGATTTAAGAGCCTGACACCTTCGCATCTGTCTCTCTCTGGGAGGAAGTAACCCGGGGTCTCACCCATCGCCCCCTCCTACTTTAAGAGAGGTTTCCATGGCAACAGAAAGGCTCAGCCAAGGAGGAGAGGGGGGATTCTGCTGCCTGCTAGCAGCAACCCTCCCCCCAGCACACACACACATGTTTCTCTACCTTGTATTTGCAGTGAATGATGTTGTCATCCTCTAAATATTTATAATTCTCCACAATCTTCAATAGAATAACAATTTATGACTATACAATGTTAAATATACAGCATTGTTTTAGGCTCCACACACACGTATATTATCATAAATACACGATTATATATAACACACCTATTGCATGGTTTTTATCAATATCATATTATTAAACATATCCTTTTTGGAAGGAATTAACATGTCAATCAAACACACACACACACACACACACACACAGAAACAAAGCCTAAAACTACATCCCATGACCACACCTTTGGCTTTGAGATGTAATCAAACACACCACCACCACACAGACTATACAAGTACCCCCTCTGGTGTTTGCAGCCCTCTTACACACCCTCAGTGAGAGGGATGGCACACCCACTCATGCAGGATACACTAATAAACAAATGTGTTTATTAGTTTAGCCTCTAAATCTGTTTTAGTAAATGATATTCAGTATTCAGGAATGTATCCCACATGGCTGTTAACTCTGCATTTAACCACCATTATTTATTTACAGCTCTATTAATAAACCCTCTGGACATGCAACTTCAAAAGCTCTGTGAACAGGAAAGAAAACAAAAGACTCTCTCTGTGTTTATCTCATTTTGTGTGTGTGTGTGTGTGTGTGGTTGTGTGTGTGGGAGAGAGAGAGAAACTGTGGCTGTGTATGCAGCGGGATAAGGGAGTGTGTAAGTGTGCATGTGTGTGTAAGTGTGCTGGTCCACAATTCCTGCAGTGCCTCACCCATCTCTCCCAGTACAAATCAATTCTCTGTACTCTTCTGCAAAACCTACTGAGCATGCCCGGAAATGTGTGGCTCTACAGCTACGTCAGCTTTAATAAGTACTGTATCTTGTAACTCACTTACACACTGTATGTACCCACCCTTTTACTTCTCTCTCACACACACTCACACTGTCTCTTTTTACACCTACAAACCTTTTACAGATCAATGCCTGCTCTTGGTCAGGTGGTACAGTCACTTTTTTCTCTGCAGTGCAGAAGTGGGACGGTGGGACAAATCCATATGAGAAACCCATAGCTGAGTGCTTTTGCAGCACATTGGCTTATTTTCACTGAGGCATACAGCTGAGGTGAAAGGGGAGGGGGGGGGGGGGGTTGGGAAATAGTGTGGTCTAAGCAGAATTGTGATCTGTTGGTAGATGGGCTGGTTGTGTTAAATTGCCCATAGATGTGAGTGTGTGATGCCCTACAACGGACTGTTTCACTGTCCAGGGTGTGTTCCAGCCTTGAACCCAATGATTCCCATTAGGCTCTAGACCCAATGTGACAATGAACTGGATAAAGATGTTGCAGAAAATGAATGAATGCATAAATGAATGAACGAAAGAACACATGAAAGAGAGAAAAATTCCATATCTGTATCTATAAAAATGGGAATTAAAAGTGGGAAAAAATAGAGGAATACATATGCGTGACAAACATGACAGTACTGTGGAATCATTGACGTACAATTCATTCATTCATTCATTATCTGTAAGCGCTTATCCAGTTCAGGGTCGCGGTGGGTCCAGGAAACCGGAGCACCCGGAGGAAACCCACACAGACACAGGGATAACACACCACACTCCTCACAGACAGTCACTTGGAGGAAACCCACACAGACACAGGGAGAACACACCACACTCCTCACAGACAGTCACCTGGAGGAAACCCACACAGACACAGGGAGAACACACCACACTCCTCACAGACAGTCACCTGGAGGAAACCCACACAGACACAGGGAGAACACACCACACTCCTCACAGACAGTCACCTGGAGGAAACCCACACAGACACAGGGAGAACACACCACACTCCTCACAGACAGTCACCCGGAGGAAACCCACACAGACACAGGGAGAACACACCACACTCCTCACAGACAGTCACCTGGAGGAAACCCACACAGACACAGGGAGAACACACCACACTCCTCACAGACAGTCACCCGGAGGAAACCCACACAGACACAGGGAGAACACACCACACTCCTCACAGACAGTCACCTGGAGGAAACCCACACAGACACAGGGAGAACACACCACACTCCTCACAGACAGTCACCTGGAGGAAACCCACACAGACACAGGGAGAACACACCACACTCCTCACAGACAGTCACCCGGAGGAAACCCACACAGACACAGGGAGAACACACCACACTCCTCACAGACAGTCACCCGGAGGAAACCCACACAGACACAGGGAGAACACACCACACTCCTCACAGACAGTCACCCGGAGGAAACCCACACAGACACAGGGAGAACACACCACACTCCTCACAGACAGTCACCCGGAGGAAACCCACGCAGACACAGGGAGAACACACCACACTCCTCACAGACAGTCACCCGGAGGAAACCCACGCAGACACAGGGAGAACACACCACACTCCTCACAGACAGTCACCCGGAGGAAACCCACGCAGACACAGGGAGAACACACCACACTCCTCACAGACAGTCACCCGGAGGAAACCCACACAGACACAGGGAGAACACACCACACTCCTCACAGACAGTCACCCGGAGCAGGAATCGAAACCACAACCTCCAGGCCCCTGGAGCTGTGTGACTGCAACACTACCTGCTGCGCCACCGTGCCGCCCTTGACGTACAATATATATTTATAACATTTTTAATAACTTATAACACCTTTATAAACAACTGAACTTCTTCCATAATCTGATAAATCCTGAATTCTCTAATAGTGATGATATCCATACGCAGAGTTTGACTTTTCCCTCCTGTACCTGTGGACAGCTTGGAATTTGATCACTTAGTGAAGTCTCCTGAGTCTCTGTGTCTATCTCACATCGTGACTCATTGTGTAAATTGCCCAGATGCTGCTGTTTTGTGTAGAACATCAGTGTAATTGATACAGCAATTAGTAGGAATGGCTCTTTTAACAAGATAAATGATGAGCGTTGGGACTGTTGTAGTCCTTGGGTGTGGTTAACAATCAACCACCTCAGACGAACGTTACTGGCTCCTTCAGTTGTCTAATATTTAGTGGGAACTGAACTGTTAGTTGCATTGGGTGGATCTTGGCAGTGTTGATAATCACTGTTTTGGAAGGACTAAGGTGATATTGGAGAGGCTACAAATTAGACTGTGCTGTCTAAGTGTTCTCTGTAGTGTACTGTAGCATGTTCAGAGATCCCTCTGTGATTGATTTTACACCATGGGGCACCTGTGGCTGTGGCTCTCTGCCCAAACTGACAGGAAGAAGCCAAGTGCCTTCTGGAGGAACTGGAGTTCTGTGATTACATGAGAAACCACTGTGTGTGTGTGGAGATTCAGCACATTGTGAAGGTCAGGAAGTGAGTCTCAGATGGGAACAGCTTTAGTCACACAGCTCTGGCCCGATTAAACATGAATGAACTCTTATAAATATTAAAGGAAGTACTCCACAAACATGGTTATGCCTTTCATCGGTTGTTATTATTAGTATTAATATCGTGAATGTGTTTGAGTGCAGAGAAGTGATAGCAGAGTACTAACAATGACTTTTTATTTGGAGTGATATCAACCTATTGCTCTTTATTTATTATTTATTATTTATTTATTTTTACTTAGACTTGGTTATTGTGCTTTGGGCCGTTTGTGGGAATTTGTCAGTGTTTAAGCTTTGCCCGTCACACGTGTGCACGACATATTAATCCCTCTAATGTAATTGCATTGTAAACGCATGCACCGATTTACACCTCACTTTAGCCTTCATAATCTCACACACTTTACGTGTGTGTGTGTGTGTGTGTGTGTGTGTGTGTGTGTGTGTGTGCCTGCTATTTGGCTGTGAGGTTTCTGACCTGACAGCCTCCATCTCCATCTGTGAGCTATGTAAACACATTCCTTTGTGCAGCATGAACATTGCTGAGGCTCACTGATCTTTACCGCCTGATGTTATTGTGATTGGGGCCGGGAATTTATGAGGTGGACGATTATGATTATTAATATTTGCGGTCAAATTCATGGTGAATGGAAATAGGACAGAGGAGTCAGCCTCCTGAACCTAATCCTGGATTACACTCAAAGCAGACACTGTAAGCTTATCAGAAAAAAATGAAGATTCCAGGAAAAATAGTGAAATGAAGCGAGGCACAAGTCTGGATCAATGGAGAGATCAAAGAGTACTAATGCAACACACCCCAGATATGCTCTTCTCTCTCTCTCTCTCTCTCTCTCTCTCTCTCTCTCTCTTTCTCTTTCTCCCTCTCTCTCTCTCTCTCTCACACACACACACACATTCTCTCTCTCTCTTCCTTTCTCTCTCTTTCTCTCTCTCTCTCTTCCTGTCTCTCTCTCTCTCTCTTCCTCTCTCTCTCTCTCTCTCTCTCTCTCTCTCTCTCTGACACTTCCCTATATTACTTTCCTTGTCATTGTCCCATTAAAACCTGAATAAATTTGGATTGGGAAATTGAAGATGAAATGAGATTCTGTTCAGCACGAGTCTTAAGCAAGTAGAGAGAGAGAGAGAGAGAGAGAGAGAGAGAGAGAGAGAAAGGGAGGGGGAGAGAGGGAGCTCCAGTAGTGTGTGATATAGTGAGAATGTAAGGGGGTGGGTATATCAGGCTATTTTTAGACACAGCTCTTTTAAAGCCATATTCTGGAACACTAACTTAAATGCAGAGCTGCTCTAATGGAGGCTTTACAGAGTCTGCTGCAAATCACATGTTCATAAATCTTTTTTAATGAAATATGACAGATATAAAACATTTTTTTAAAATAAACAATGTATTTGTGGGTCAATTATTATTATTATTATTATTATTTTTTTTTTGGCAAGGCACACAGTGCCTCAATTGAATATGCTGAGCAGGATTTGATCTAGGGCTCCACTGTAGTGGATAGTTTCCTGGGCATTAGTGGGTCAGTGTGAGAAGATGCCAGTACACCAGTGGCAGGATAACCTTTGAAACCATATTGTTAAATAGGTCAGTTATTATACATTATTCCCTTTATTAATGATAGTGCATGTAAATATATATATATATATATATATTCCAGACATTGTTAAAAACAGGGCAGCTTTGACTTGGACAACTCTAGACTTAAAATTATGAATATAATAGTGGCTAATGTGAACCAGACACAATCAATTACTGCAACTGCTAATACATTAAATGTTCACAGAAAAATATAATTAAGCATTAATTCATGCAGATTCCTTTAAGTGTTACCCGCCTGTAATGGATGAGTTAAACAAAACTGAACACACACACACACACACACACACACACATTAGACCCACTATATTCATATAAATCGCCTGCAGTGTTGGACTGTGATGTGCAGTGGTTTGGTTTATTGTTGTCACTGATGAATTATGTTAGTTTCACCATAAAGTGGTGTATGTTACTGCATTAGGTGTGAGTTACTGTACTTTGGGGTTGTTAAAGGTGCTGTAGTTCAAGGCTGGTCTTAAACCCCTATTAAGTACAGCTCTGTCTTCTCTTAAGCCCAGGATGGAACAGAATGGGAGCAGGTTTACTGTGGAGCCACTGTGTGTCGCTCTTGTTCCATGAGCTGTGAAATCTGGGGAATAATTGCCCCTCCTCTTTGTATGACCTCCTCTCCTCCCTCCTCCCTCCTCTCTCTCTGATTCCTCTCTTTAACCATTTGCGAATGTATACTGACGGAAAGGTGCCGGGTCTTTTGTTTCTTATACATGTGTTTACTACATGTCTGAATCGGATTCATTGCTTTTAACACACACGTGGATGCTGTGGATTTATGGATGTAGCTTCAGTGATTATGAATTATTTATTATTATTTTTTGTCCTTCGCTCTATGTTAGTGGGAATCATAGAGGAGCTGTTTTCTTTTGTCTCTGTCCATCGCTGCCTTTGGAGCTCGTGCTCACTGAGATGCTGACTTCTTGAGGGGATAATTGCATGGAACTGGTCTGGAGATACAGCAGCTATGTTGTTGCCTGCGCGGAGGTATTTAATGAGCCTTTTAACCGTTTTGGCTTCGCGGATCTTGGAGCCGGTCTCAGGGCAGATCGCGTACAGTGTGCTGGAGGAGGTGAAGGTGGGCACAGGCGTTGGAAATATAACCAAAGATATTAACCTGCCGTTACACGAGCTGAGCTCCAGGGGCTTCCGTATCGTGTCCGCTTCTAAGAAGGATTATTTCCGCGTAAATACGGAGACCGGGGTGCTGCAGGTCACTGAGAGGATCGACCGAGAGGAGTTGTGTGCGTCCGGAGTCTCGTGCTCCGTTAATTTAGAAGCTGTGGTCAACCGCCCTCTTCAGCTTTACCGGGTAAGAGTAAACATCCTTGACGTTAACGACAACTCCCCGGCGTTTCCCGTTAGTCTAACTCATCTAAATATCACCGAGATCACCGCGGCGGGGGCGCGCTTTCCCCTGCAGAGCGCGCATGACGCAGACATAGGGGTTAACGCTTTGAAAACGTATAAATTGGGATCTAACGAATACTTCACGTTAGACGTTCAGACGCACGCTGATAAAACGGTTTCTGCTGAGCTGGTGCTCACTAAAGCACTGGACAGGGAAAAAACGCCGTTTGTTGACCTTATGGTCAGTGCTATTGATGGTGGGTCACCTGCACGGACGGGGTCTTTGATTGTTAAAGTCAACGTGTTAGATGCCAATGACAATGCCCCTGTGTTTGAGAAGTCATTATACAAAGTCTCTATAGTGGAACACACTCCAGTTGGAACTACGATAATCAGACTGCAAGCCAGAGACCCAGACGAGGGCTTAAATGCAGAGTTGGTGTACTCCTTTATAAGCCACACCCCTCTGAGTATTCTACAGAGGTTTGAGATCAATGGTCAAACCGGAGAGGTCCAGATTATGGGTGATATTGATTACGAAGAGGGCACTGCTTATGAAATCCGGGTCCAGGCCACAGACAAGGGCCAAGTGACTATGTCTGGTCACACCAAACTCTTAGTAGAGGTTTTAGATATAAATGATAATCCGCCCAGCGTCACTATCACCTCGCTTCTTAATCCCATTGAAGAAAGTGCAGGAAAAGGCACTGTTGTGGCTTTGATGACCGTGTCTGACCCAGACTCTGGAAAAAATGGCGCGGTCAGGTGTCGCCTTGCAGGTCCGAGTCCGTTTAGGTTGCAGTCCTCCTTCCAAAATTACTACTCCCTGGTTTTAGATGAGGCTCTGGACCGTGAAAAAGTCTCTGAGTATAATATCACAGTGATCGCTGAAGATGAAGGAACCCCGCCGATGTCTTACGCAAAAGTTATAAACGTACAAGTGGCTGATGTTAATGACAACGCCCCCCGCTTTCCAGACACGATACAGTACACTTACATACAAGAGAACAGCAAACCTGGCTCGGTCATTGCAGCCCTCACCGCCTCAGACACTGACATCGGTGACAACGCGCTCATAACCTATTCACTCCCACAAGCATCCATCCACGGGATCCCAGTCTCCGCCTTGTTTAAAGTGGACCCCCTAACAGGAGAGATCCAGAGCATGCAGTCCTTCAACTACGAAGAAACCAAGACATTCCAGTTCCGAGTGCAGGCCACAGACTCCGGGCTTCCTCCACTGAGCAGTAACGTGAGCGTGCAGGTGTTTGTTCTGGACGAGAACGACAACAGTCCCGGGATCCTGGCGCCCTATTCCGAGCACGGCTCCGTTAACACCGAGAACATTCCCTATTCTGCCGAAGCGGGCTACTTTGTGGCCAAGATCAGGGCCGTGGACGCAGATTCCGGTTACAACGCGCTGCTCTCTTACCACATCTCTGAGCCCAAAGGAAACAAGCTGTTCCGGATCGGGAGCAGCAGCGGGGAGGTCAGGACTAAGAGGAGGATGAGTGACAACGACCTGAAGAGTCACCCGCTGCTCATTGTGGTCAGTGATCACGGAGAGCCCTCGCTGTCCGCCACTGTGTCTATTGATGTTGTGGTGGTGGAGAGCACAGCGGACATCCAGACTCAGTTCAAACATGTTCCGATGAAGGAGGAGAGCTTCTCGGAGTTAAACGTGTATCTGCTGATCGCCATCGTGTCGGTGTCCGTCATCTTCCTGCTGAGCCTCGTCAGTTCAATAGCAGTGAGGTGCTGCAGGACAGACGGCCCTTTCAGCAGGTACAGCCCCCCGGTCATCACCACACACCCTGATGGGAGCTGGTCTTACTCCAAATCTACTCAGCAGTACGACGTGTGTTTCAGCTCCGACACACTGAAGAGTGACGTAGTGGTTTTCCCTGCGCCGTTTCCGCCTGCAGATGCAGAGCTGATCAGTATTAATGGAGGAGACACGTTTACCAGAACCCAGACCCTCCCCAGCTCTGACAAGGTAGGAAAACATTAATTTTGCTGCTGTCTGTGGTGCTGAAACTCATTGAGGAGATCTTGAACTTGTTACATTGGCTTGATTCTTTCAGTTAAATTCCTTACTGCTCGTGTTGAAATGAAATGAAATTCTACACTTTCAAAAGCTCATACATACATTCACATGACCACTGGAAATCACACAGATGTGTGGACTTAAGCAAGGCTTGTATTTTCTTATATGAGTATTACAATCTGAGTAAAGACACGTTCATCAGAACCCAGACCCTCCCCAGCTCTGACAAGGTAGAAAAAATGACATTCTTATGCATTGTCCTGTGCTCCCTAAAATGCTGTTGTTTACGGTGTTTCACGGGTCTGTGCTGTGTGTTGGCTGCTAACATGGAACTCATAGTGGTGCTGAAACCGCAACAAAGAACCTTTATTTAATAACTGTGTTTTATTTTGACATAAAGTATCAGTTCAGAGAAGGCAGGAAAATATGATGTTTGCTCATTGAAAATTAACTGTTTGGAAATTGGGGCCTGTGCTGTCAGTGAGTTTGCTGCTGTCCGTGGTGCTTGGACTGGGAGACACTGCGCATGTTCAGGGTTTATTAGTTTTCTAAACTACAACGAATAAAATGTAAATCTGCTTGTTTGAGGGTTTAAATAAATAAATACAAAAGTTAAATAAATAAATAAATAAATAAAATTATGTTCCACACACACGTTTTTTCTTATTTACCCACATACAAATAGTTATAATTTTTTTTTAAATTTATTTATTTATTTATTTATTTATTTATTTATTTTTATTTTTCTTATTCACGCATACACACATTTACAAATATCCTTGGCATACCACAAGTGTGTATATTCTAAGAGTAGTTTTATAATTTCACATAGTTATAAAGCAAAACAAAAAGTCACACACATGTAAAAGCACTCGTGCACAGCTAACACGTCATTAAATAGTTAAGAGTGACCAGTATTTCTTCAAATAGTGAACTCATTATATTCTATGCTTTTAAGCCAGAGATTTTGTAGGTATTTTAATTTGTCTCCTCTTTCTGAATCATGGTCTTCTTGTTCCGTGCAGTAATATTCCACAAACACACTCTCTATACACGGGTACCCGTGTTTTAACTGGTCTCCATGAACATCTGTGTCCTACAGTAAGATCAGAGCTCATGGTTAGTGCATCGCTCTGTGTTACTCAAAGCTAAGAAGCTCTTAATTCACACGGAACTGGCCGTGGTGCTGTTCATGAGCGCGTGCACATGACGTCGCTGTTGACCGCTGAGTCCAAGCACAAAACGGGTGTCTCGCGCTCGTCTCCGTGCCCCTCCCGGACGAAACGGGGAGGAGTTTTCTCCGGGCTTTGTTTCGACGGCTCTGTGAGCGCGAGTGCGGTGTGAGTTGCTCTGCTGTGCGGCATTGTGTGGACATGCGGAGCAGAGCTGTGAGGTGTGGGTGCCGAGAAGACGCTGGATCGGTCACAGATCGTGTGGTGCGTTTATGCGCTGGGGTTTTCTGACGCAGCGATGGCGGCCGCTCACACACGGACCTTGGTTGTGTCGTGTCTCCTGCTCGTTGTGTTTGAGAGCTTCTGGGACGCGGTTAACGGGCAGCTCTCTTTCTCCGTGTCCGAGGAGACCAGCCCCGGGACGACCGTGGGAAACATAGCGAAGGATTTAAACCTTAACGTGCACGAGCTGGAGTCCCGGATGTTTCAGATGGTGACGGGGGCGAGGAGGAGATATTTCGAGGTAAACCTAAAGACCGGGGTTCTGTACGTGAATGAGAGAATAGACAGAGAGGAGCTTTGTGCTAAAACGCCGAAGTGCACGGTGAGCGTAGAGGCTGTGATTAACAATCCTTTAAAGCTTTACCGAATAGAGATCAATATCCTGGACGTTAACGATAATGCTCCCACGTTCAGCGAGAAATCCCAGACGCTAGACGTGGCAGAGAGCGCTCTCCCGGGGGTTAGACTCCCGCTGCCTCAGGCCACTGATTTAGACGTTGGTAAAAATGCTGTAAGCTCGTATAAGCTTAGCTCTAATGACTATTTTAGCTTAGCGACCACCAAAGGAGCAGAGCAGAGTGTATCTGCTGAACTAGTGCTACAGAAAGCCTTAGACCGAGAGAAACAGCCCGTCATCCGGCTCACACTCACAGCTGTAGACGGGGGCAGCCCTCCAAGATCAGGGACATCTCTTATTGTCGTTAACGTTTTAGATATAAATGACAACGCTCCTGTGTTTAGTAAACCACTCTACAAGACCACTCTATCTGAAAACGCTCTGATTGGAACTACAGTCGTCATATTAAATGCAACAGATGTTGATGAAGGGATAAACAGTGATATTTTCTACTCCATAATCAAAAGAGATCAAGATGAAATATTAAAGATTTTTGATATTGATCCAAAAACTGGAGTCATAACAGTTAAAGGAGAGGTAGACTTTGAGGAAAACAATGCCTTTGAAATCCGCATCCAAGCCAGTGATAAAGGACAACCTCCAATGTCTGCACACTGCAAACTACTGATAGAAGTTCTAGATCTGAATGATAACGCCCCAGAAATAACAGTGACCTCTCTACTGCAGACAGTGAAGGAAGACACTAAACCAGGCACCGCTATCGCCCTGGTGTCAGTAACTGACAAAGATAGAGGGAAAAATGGCCTTGTGAACTGTATCATTTCCAACAAAACACCTTTTAAACTCGAGACCAACTACAAGAATTACTATTCTCTAGTAGTAGACGGTCCCTTAGACAGAGAGAGCACCTCTCAGTACAGTGTCACTATCACAGCCACAGACGAGGGCAGCCCCCCTCTGTCCAGCAGCACCGTCATCACTGTGGAGGTCTCTGATGTGAACGACAACGCGCCGCTCTTTCCAGAGCCCGTCATTAATGTTTATGTGAAGGAGAACGGTCCGGTTGGAGCTGTGATTTCTACAGTCTCTGCTCTGGATCCTGATGTAGGGGAGAACGCCAGAATAACGTATTCATTACTAGAAAGCTCTAGAAGCGCCGCTCCGGTCTCCTCACTGGTCAACATCGACTCTGAGAGCGGACACATCCACACTTTACAGTCCTTTAACTTTGAGGAGATGAAGACGTTTGAGTTCCGAGTGCAGGCCACAGACTCCGGGCTTCCTCCACTGAGCAGTAACGTGAGCGTGCAGGTGTTTGTTCTGGACGAGAACGACAACAGTCCCGGGATCCTGGCGCCCTATTCCGAGCACGGCTCCGTCAACACCGAGAACATTCCCTATTCTGCTGAAGCGGGCTACTTTGTGGCCAAGATCAGGGCCGTGGACGCGGATTCCGGTTACAACGCGCTGCTCTCTTACCACATCTCTGAGCCCAAAGGAAACAAGCTGTTCCGGATCGGGAGCAGCAGCGGGGAGGTCAGGACTAAGAGGAGGATGAGTGACAACGACCTGAAGAGTCACCCGCTGCTCATTGTGGTCAGTGATCACGGAGAGCCCTCGCTGTCCGCCACTGTGTCTATTGATGTTGTGGTGGTGGAGAGCACAGCGGACATCCAGACTCAGTTCAAACATGTTCCGATGAAGGAGGAGAGCTTCTCGGAGTTAAACGTGTATCTGCTGATCGCCATCGTGTCGGTGTCCGTCATCTTCCTGCTGAGCCTCGTCAGTTCAATAGCAGTGAGGTGCTGCAGGACAGACGGCCCTTTCAGCAGGTACAGCCCCCCGGTCATCACCACACACCCTGATGGGAGCTGGTCTTACTCCAAATCTACTCAGCAGTACGACGTGTGTTTCAGCTCCGACACACTGAAGAGTGACGTAGTGGTTTTCCCTGCGCCGTTTCCACCTGCAGATGCAGAGCTGATCAGTATTAATGGAGGAGACACGTTCACCAGAACCCAGACCCTCCCCAGCTCTGACAAGGTAGGAAAACATGAATCTGGTTAAACATTGTTAGATGATTTCTGTGCTGTGCTTCATCTGCTAATTCGGAGCGGTTTGTGGTGGTCAACACATGGCAGAGGGTTTTAATTTCACAACTTTGGGAAGTAGTTTGACCTAAGATTGTGTGTACCAAACACAGCAGAGTGAGGGTAAATATCCTAATTTATAAAAAGATCTAGTGCAGTAAAAATAGTATTAGATATCTGGTGCTTTGTGTGTGTGTGTGTGTGTGTGTGTGTGTTTCTTGTTCTTATAAACCAGGGATGATGTTCCCAAAAGCGTCTTTCAACAAAGAAAATTCTTAGTGGTAAAATGAGCATCACATTGAACACTCTCTCTTTCCTTAAAGACCGTTGGCTCTTGTGTTGGACGTGGCCCTGCCTGATTCCTCCTGTCAGTTTAAAACCCTGGTCCATGTCCATGGTCCTGAATCACCTGCAGTTTTCTTGAATGTTCTTCTGGATCACTGAGTATATGTTTTAGTTCCATCAGCATCATGACTTTGCCATAAACCTCATTGTAACTCATTAACATTTTTTTTCTGAAACATTTTAATGAATTGTTTTACTACAAACCTTTCTTGGTGAATAATAACATTTATGCTGCACATGGGAAGTGATTTACATTTTGTGATTGTGTGATTGATGTGGAATGTGTCATATATATTCAAATAGATAGATTTGTAAGTAGATAGATCATGTTATTGATCTCAGAAAGATAATCAAATATTACACCAATGTAGAAGGAAAAATACAAGGTCAGAATAATCTCATAGTTTAACAGAGGTATAAATAAAGTAGAAAATATATGAATGAATGGCTACAGTGTAAAACTGCAACAAAACAGCTACAATGTATAAGAAAATATAAATATTAATACTACAATAACATTTTTAATATAAAATGAATTACAATAAATTATAACATGACTAATATGCAGGTGACAGTGTGGAGATGTTTACATGTACCCACTGACTGATCCAGAACAGCAGTGGGTTTAGTCCCTGAACATCTGTTCAGTTCAAATGAACTTTAAATCTGGATCTCACTCTAATTTCAACCTGAATCATGACCCGTATTCTACCCCTGAACCTGCCCCAGTCATCCACCGAGTTGCACCCCACAGGCTTTTATCAGTCTGAGCGTTTAGATAGAGTACACTGCAGCCGAACACGTTTCTCTGGAGACTAAAGAAAAGCTTTAGTTCTGGCTCTGATCTACACTAATGAGTGAGCTCAACGGTGCATTGTTGGTCTTATGAAGATATGTGCTGTACTAGTATTGGACACACGGGGTCGCTGTAGACCACAGGTTTGAGAACCTGCATTCACGTTACAAAGCTCCTCCTATGGGCGGCTAAAAGCGAACTGCGAGAGAGTCGTCGCGCATTGTTCTGTGTGATGGAGGAAGGTGGAGAAAGAGCGAGGGTTGTGTTCACTCATCATTCGGAATATACCGCTTTTTTCCACAGAAATCTCGCGCACAGAGTGAGGGCGTTTGGATGTATGTGTTTCTGAGTCTTTATGCGTCGCTGTGGCCTTCCACGGACGAATGGAGTCGACGTGGACCGTGATTGTGGCGCTGCTTTGTTTATTGGAGCTGAGCGCCGCGCAGACATCTTACTCCGTGTCGGAGGAGGTGGAGAAGGGCGCTGTGGTGGGAAATCTAGCCAAGGATTTACACCTGAATGTTCAGGAGCTGGAGTCGAGAGCGCTGCGGATTGTAGCGGGACACAGTAAGAGTTTTTTTGATGTGAATGTGAAGACGGGAGCGCTGTTCGTCACCGAGAGAATAGACAGAGAGGAGCTGTGTGGCAGCGCGGCCAAATGCTCCGTCAATATAGAAGCTATACTGAGTAACCCTATGCAGCTCTACAGAATAGAGGTCCACGTTTTAGACGTAAACGATAACGCTCCGACTTTCAGTGATGTTTCACATACATTTAATATCACAGAGTCCGCCTACACAGGGGAGAGGTTCCCTTTACCAGAAGCGACTGATGCAGACTCAGGAATTAATTCAGTTAAAAGCTACAAGCTCAGCCCCAACGAGCATTTCTCTCTGGATGTACAGAGCGGGGGAGAACAGAGTGTATCTGCTGAGTTAGTGCTGCAGAAAGCTTTAGACCGAGAGAAACAGCCCGTGATTCAGCTCACACTCACCACTGTAGACGGAGGGAAACCTCCAAAGTCTGGCACCATGTTAATAGTCATCAATGTGGTGGATGTGAACGATAACACTCCTGTTTTCAGTAAACAACTTTATAAGGTCCGGGTTTCAGAGAATAGTCCAGTCGGCACCACACTGATTACACTCACAGCTACGGATTTAGACGATGGAGTTAATGGAGAAATTGTATATTCTTTATCTGAGCGACGAAGCTCAACACAGTTGTTTAAAATCGACCCCCACAGCGGTGAGATAACAGTCCATGGCCAGTTGGATTATGAGGAAAACGCTGCTTTTGAAATCCGAGCACAAGCCAGTGACCGCGGTCATTCTCCTCGTAGCACACACTGTAAAGTCCTAGTGGAAGTTACTGACGTTAATGATAACGCACCCATCATCTCCGTCACATCTCTAATGAGTTCAGTGAAGGAAGACTCTGCTTTAGGGACGGTGGTGGCTTTAGTGACCGTCACAGATAAAGACAGCGGGAAAAACGGGGTCTCAAAAGTAGAGATATCAGGCTCTGCTCAGTTTAAACTCACATCTTCATACAAGAATTACTATTCTCTGGTAGTAGACGGTCCCTTAGACAGAGAGAGCACCTCTCAGTATGACATCACTATCACAGCCACAGACGAGGGCAGCCCCCCTCTGTCCAGCAGCACCGTCATCACTGTGGAGGTCTCTGATGTGAACGACAACGCGCCGCTCTTTCCAGAGCCCGTCATTAATGTTTATGTGAAGGAGAACGGTCCGGTTGGAGCTGTGATTTCTACAGTCTCTGCTCTGGATCCTGATGTAGGGGAGAACGCCAGAATAACGTATTCATTACTAGAAAGCTCTAGAAGCGCCGCTCCGGTCTCCTCACTGGTCAACATCGACTCTGAGAGCGGACACATCCACACTTTACAGTCCTTTAACTTTGAGGAGATGAAGACGTTTGAGTTCCGAGTGCAGGCCACAGACTCCGGGCTTCCTCCACTGAGCAGTAACGTGAGCGTGCAGGTGTTTGTTCTGGACGAGAACGACAACAGTCCCGGGATCCTGGCGCCCTATTCCGAGCACGGCTCCGTTAACACCGAGAACATTCCCTATTCTGCTGAAGCGGGCTACTTTGTGGCCAAGATCAGGGCCGTGGACGCGGATTCCGGTTACAACGCGCTGCTCTCTTACCACATCTCTGAGCCCAAAGGAAACAAGCTGTTCCGGATCGGGAGCAGCAGCGGGGAGGTCAGGACTAAGAGGAGGATGAGTGACAACGACCTGAAGAGTCACCCGCTGCTCATTGTGGTCAGTGATCACGGAGAGCCCTCGCTGTCCGCCACTGTGTCTATTGATGTTGTGGTGGTGGAGAGCACAGCGGACATCCAGACTCAGTTCAAACATGTTCCGATGAAGGAGGAGAGCTTCTCGGAGTTAAACGTGTATCTGCTGATCGCCATCGTGTCGGTGTCCGTCATCTTCCTGCTGAGCCTCGTCAGTTCAATAGCAGTGAGGTGCTGCAGGACAGACGGCCCTTTCAGCAGGTACAGCCCCCCGGTCATCACCACACACCCTGATGGGAGCTGGTCTTACTCCAAATCTACTCAGCAGTACGACGTGTGTTTCAGCTCCGACACACTGAAGAGTGACGTAGTGGTTTTCCCTGCGCCGTTTCCGCCTGCAGATGCAGAGCTGATCAGTATTAATGGAGGAGACACGTTCACCAGAACCCAGACCCTCCCCAGCTCTGACAAGGTAGGACAGGCCGCGGTTTAAGTGTTCTCACCTTTCAAAGACAGTTTGTAATGTTGGTTAAGTGTTTCTTCATGATTTAAATGCAGTCTCCTGATCAGGATAGAGGCTGTTTCCTTCTTGGAGTCACTGTCCTTGGTTCTGAAAGGACCACTCCCCTCCCATATTCTGCATTTAGGAGCAAACTTGTTTACATGTTCAATCCCTGATATTCTCCTTTTCTTTAGTGGGAATGATTTATGTAACCTGCTCTAAGACAACTAAACCTTTCTATTTCCTTTCAGTACTTGAGCTTCTTTCTTATAACATCTTTAAAACTAGAACTTTGCCTGACTGCAGAACATGTAAACAAAATACATGACTCTGTGTTTGGATCCATGTGATGTGTTGTTTCTATAAGGAATTTGTAGATGATTTTGATCACACAAAGGTTAAGTGGTGGAATGTTCAGAGATCACCATTTTATTGTCAGTGGTGATGCCACAATACACATCTTTCACATAGACACTCATTCACACTACACAAACAGCAATGATGCAGTTTTTGATTTTCCTTGAAAGCTGTGGTTGTCTATTTTTGATGTGGCTGAGAAATGATTTTCATCCTGGTGCTGTCTGTGGTGCTGAAACTATTTGAGGGGGGGTTTACCTTTACATTTCCTTGGCATATTATTTCTCACCTCGTTTTTAGTTGCACTTGTTTTTTGAGACGTTACTCTGCTGTGTGCTGTACCACTCATCTATAAACACATCATACATAGATGAATGGGGAAAGATTATTTACGTCTTACCTATTTGTATATTACAAATTGTTTTACATTTTCGTAAGGTATCATTAGTGGTGAAAACAATTGCCTTATTAATGCGTGGAGAGAATAAAACGAAGAAGAAAAAACAAACAAACAACCCCCCCCCCCCTCTCTCTCTCTCTCTCTCACACACACACACACACACACACACACATACACACACACAAACGTGAGATTGAAAGAAGAAAGTTAAAATAAAGAATAAAGCATTTATAAATAGGATAAAATATAGAAAGAAAAAAAAATTACAAATTTAACGGCGGGGAAAATGAAAATAAAAGAGAAAAAATAAGAAGGGAATGAAAGGAAAAATGGAGATAAAGATCAAGTAAAATATAAATGATGAGAGTAACAGGCCGTGAAGTGCTCGGGCGCAGCCGATCAGCATAAAGGCCGGTATGACGTCATGTGCAGTGTCATTGGTAGCTCGGCCAGTCTCCAGGTTCCACCGTTCAGACCTAAGGAGAATTAGTTTAATGTGAATTATTCTTCATGAACGTTATGAACAGGAGAAATGGCACCGCATTTCTCACTGAGGCAGAGTCTGAACAGCGTTTAGACGGAGGATGTGTCACGTGGTTTGAGCTGTATTAAGCACGTTTGGAGGAGATGAGAAATAATAATAATAAAAAAAAAATCAAGAATACAGAGGCCTAACTGCTGAACGGTTTATGTAAAAATGAGGAGAGCTGGGTTTTGCTGGAGTGTCTCTCTTTAAACAATCACTACATTGTGGCTGATGAATCCGCGCTGAACATCCGGGAACATTCCACACGGTGTCACTAGTGATCCGTGCTTGAATTTTCCCCTTCTCAACACTCCGCCTTTTTCGGGGCTGGGCGTCCGGCTTCGTACTGGGCTTTGTTCAGACGACGCAACAACAGCGAAGAGGTATTTTATCCGCGCTCTTGGAAATGGATTAAACACGGAGCAATGCGCGCGGATTCCAGCGCTGTTTCGCGGACGCTGTGAAAGTGGAATATGGCTGAAATGGAGGATGGAGGAAATGGGTCGTGGCTGGTGTTGTTCGCTGGGCTTTGTTGTCTCTTCGGCGCTGTGAACGGGCAGGTCGTGTACTCCGTGTCGGAGGAGAGTAATCCGGGGACGGCGGTGGGTAATTTAGCCAAAGACCTGAGCCTCAGTGTTCAGGACCTGGAGCCGCGGGGATTCCAGCTGGTCTCGGGACCGAACACGAGGTATTTCGACTTGAATGTGAAGAGTGGGGTTGTTCATGTTAAAGACAGATTAGACCGAGAAGAGCTGTGTGGACGGAGCTCGAAATGCGCCCTGGAGTTAGAGGCTATTGTGAACTCGCCGTTGAACATGTACCGGTTTGAGGTGAATGTGTTAGATATAAACGACCACGCGCCCACATTTCGCTCTCCAAGAAGAGAACTGAACATTTCAGAGTCTGCATTTCTCGGAGATAGGTTCGCGTTACCGAGCGCGCACGACGCTGATGTGGGGAGTAACTCGGTAAAGAGCTACAAGCTCAGCCCCAACGAGCATTTCTCTCTGGATGTACAGAGCGGGGGAGAACAGAGTGTATCTGCTGAGTTAGAGCTGCAGAAAGCTTTAGACCGAGAGAAACAGCCCGTGATTCAGCTCACACTCACCGCTGTAGACGGAGGGAAACCTCCCAGATCCGGGACATTAAATATCAAAGTGAACGTAATGGATGTGAATGATAACACTCCGGTTTGTGACAAATCACTTTATAAAGCCCGGATATCAGAGAATGCACCGCTGGGTACGTCTGTTATCACCGTGCATGCCAGTGATGCGGATGAGGGCCTTAATGGAGACGTCGTGTATTCATTCGTTAATCATGATAACGATGGGTTAGTGGAGTCTTTCGTCATCGACTCTGACAGCGGTGAAATCAGAGTGAAAGGAGAACTCGATCATGAGGTGAACAGCGCGGTAGAAATCCGAGTCCAGGCTAAAGACAAAGGGCCAAATCCCAGATCAGCGTTTTGCAAAATACTGCTTGAGATACTCGATGTTAATGACAATGTTCCAGAAATTTCCATAACATCTCTAGTTAATGTTATTAAAGAAGATTCCCCCGAAGGAACGATGGTGGCTTTGCTTACAGTCAAAGATAAAGATGGAAATAAAAATGGGGCTGCAGTGTTAAAGTTGGAAGGGTCTGAACCATTTGCTTTGCAGAATACTTATAAAAACAGATATTCTTTAACAGTTAAAGGACCTCTAGACAGAGAACAAGTAGCTCAATATAAAATCACTATCACAGCCACAGACGAGGGCAGCCCCCCTCTGTCCAGCAGCACCGTCATCACTGTGGAGGTCTCTGATGTGAACGACAACGCGCCGCTCTTTCCAGAGCCCGTCATTAATGTTTATGTGAAGGAGAACGGTCCGGTTGGAGCTGTGATTTCTACAGTCTCTGCTCTGGATCCTGATGTAGGGGAGAACGCCAGAATAACGTATTCATTACTAGAAAGCTCTAGAAGCGCCGCTCCGGTCTCCTCACTGGTCAACATCGACTCTGAGAGCGGACACATCCACACTTTACAGTCCTTTAACTTTGAGGAGATGAAGACGTTTGAGTTCCGAGTGCAGGCCACAGACTCCGGGCTTCCTCCACTGAGCAGTAACGTGAGCGTGCAGGTGTTTGTTCTGGACGAGAACGACAACAGTCCCGGGATCCTGGCGCCCTATTCCGAGCACGGCTCCGTTAACACCGAGAACATTCCCTATTCTGCTGAAGCGGGCTACTTTGTGGCCAAGATCAGGGCCGTGGACGCGGATTCCGGTTACAACGCGCTGCTCTCTTACCACATCTCTGAGCCCAAAGGAAACAAGCTGTTCCGGATCGGGAGCAGCAGCGGGGAGGTCAGGACTAAGAGGAGGATGAGTGACAATGACCTGAAGAGTCACCCGCTGCTCATTGTGGTCAGTGATCACGGAGAGCCCTCGCTGTCCGCCACTGTGTCTATTGATGTTGTGGTGGTGGAGAGCACAGCGGACATCCAGACTCAGTTCAAACATGTTCCGATGAAGGAGGAGAGCTTCTCGGAGTTAAACGTGTATCTGCTGATCGCCATCGTGTCGGTGTCCGTCATCTTCCTGCTGAGCCTCGTCAGTTCAATAGCAGTGAGGTGCTGCAGGACAGACGGCCCTTTCAGCAGGTACAGCCCCCCGGTCATCACCACACACCCTGATGGGAGCTGGTCTTACTCCAAATCTACTCAGCAGTACGACGTGTGTTTCAGCTCCGACACACTGAAGAGTGACGTAGTGGTTTTCCCTGCGCCGTTTCCACCTGCAGATGCAGAGCTGATCAGTATTAATGGAGGAGACACGTTCACCAGAACCCAGACCCTCCCCAGCTCTGACAAGGTAGGACAGGCCACAGTTTGTGTTCTCACTTTATAAAAGAAGGTTGCAATGTCGTATAGGGTCTTCATTTTTTTAAAGCAGCGTTGTGAAAGCGGTAGAGTTTTTTTTTTTTCCATTCATGTAACTGTCCGTGGTTCTGAAAGGGCTTCTCTGTCCACTGTAATTTGGAGCAAAACATTCATTTTTTTTTCCATTCAAGGTGTTTTCCTTTGCTTTGAGTTGAGAGTGATGAAATTTTGAACATCCCCTACCCTCCACATTTTCTAACCAGCACAACAACATTTTCAGGAATGAAATACTGTAGCAAACATCTGAGCTGGTCCAGAGCTTCTGTTTGATAGAACTCAGCAACTCTGAGCTTTAGTGCCACTTTTAATGATACTTACTTCTTCCAGGAACAGAAATACCCACTTTAGAATATCACATGTAAACTTTTATTAAGTGATGCTATGCTCCAGTTATTTAAATATGTGGATATCAATAAACTGCAGTCTGTAGATTGTAGTGTATTATTTTCACATCTGTGATGATGTGAATACAAACATTCAGTAAGTAGGTCACATTGAAATGGCAATGCTGTGGACAGGCCCCTAAACAAACACTTTCTCTAAACTAGTTTGTTACAGCTCTGATTAAATGAATACATTACTGACTCATGATGAGAGTTATATGGAAGAAGGTTGTTTGATGACAGGTTTAGATTGGATACACAAATGGAAACAAAATACATAAATCTAGAAAATGTATAGACAACCATTGTAGTAATAAAAAAGTGTAACGGTGAGATCGAGCTCTGTGTAATATCACTGTTAACTGAGGGATTATCTAAACTCAGTGGTTATCCATGTCTGTCCACACTGGGATTTGAAAATAAGGGAAATGTTATGGTGCTCTGCCCTGATCTAACTATACACCTTATATTTCCACACGCGTACACACAGAGAATCCTGAGGCAACTGCTTGCTTTAAAACATCACTGCTGTATGGACTGGGTTAGTGTTCAGAAATAGACACTCGGCCTAAAGTGAAATACTCTTAACAAACCTGCATTATCAATGACAACAGAAAAGGCATATATTCAGTACTTAGTAGTTAATTTATCTTTTACTGCATTTAGGATTTGTACACAACCCTTAGGCATGTTTCAGCTGTGATTCTGAGAGAGGAGGCTGCTGATAGGTGAGACAGTATGTTGGAGAGTGTTGGGGAAAATGGATGGGAGCGATACGGCTGAGAGAGGGATTTGGTAAGAGTGATAGTGAGAGATGGATACATGGATTTATTTATTTTTTTGTTGTTGTTTAATGTCTTTGCCCAGCGTTGTTTTACGTACGGTCATAAAACATCGCAAAACGTCCAATCAAACAGGTGGCAGTTTCTGATTGTCGTCAACTCAATCGCCATTGTTTTAAATATTATAAACACAGGAGATTAACAGGGAGGGTTTAGAACATTGGGAGAAAGGGGTAAAATAAGGAGAATCCCGGGAAAAACGGGAGAGTC
Organism: Hoplias malabaricus; assembly: GCF_029633855.1. Taxonomy (NCBI): domain Eukaryota; kingdom Metazoa; phylum Chordata; class Actinopteri; order Characiformes; family Erythrinidae; genus Hoplias; species Hoplias malabaricus. The sequence continues at coordinate 27,281 of NW_027101054.1, forward strand.
GACAGGTTCGTAAACAGCGTCTCTAAATGAGCGGTTATTAAAAGTAGAAACAGAAATAAACAACTCCTTACAGTGTTCACGTGGGAAGAAGGTGAAACAAACACAACGCAGCAGTTCTGTTTTATGGACGTTAAACCAACATTGTGACTGTATTTATAATATCCAGTTTCATTGTCTCTGCTGGTATCCTAGCAACTGCGTGTGCGCGTGCGCAGCGCGAGGAATAGCGCAAAGCTATGTTTTTTAATCAATTAATACATTACACAATATTTTATAAATGAGTACTTATATATAGTTTTATAAATGTTCATATTTTAAACAATAACCAGGGCAAATATTTATATTTCTGGCTAATTTTCAGTAAAAATATAACGGTCGTGTCCTCAAACTTCCGGTCGGTTGCTAATTGCTGGACACTGCTGTAAAATAACAGACTTGACTTCATGTTCATGTGATGGAGAGTGTGGACTTACTCTCCTGACTGAGACTTTTGTACAGATGTGAATTATAAAGTTGGTCGAACACAGATATTACAGAGCTCTAAAGACACTGATGTAATACAGTTAAACGGCCGCGTGGGGTCGCTCTAGACCACGGCTGTGAGAAACAGCGCTGTAATATCTAGCCCCTCCTCTTGGGTGGTTATTGGAGATGAAGAAAGAGTCTCAGTGCTTTGTTCGCTCAGCGCGGAACGGTGGTCTCCGGGACGGTGGTGTGTTTCTCCGGGACCCGGGATATTGGGAATATGCCTCTGGAAGCGCTCCTCGTTTGATGGAGGTGTGTGGATGCGGTTCTCTCTGAGCTGCTCTTCGCTGAAATGGCCGGGTCTGCGCTGCGGGAGAGGCCCGGGCTCTGGGGCGTCGCGCTGCTTTGTTTATTGGAGCTGAGCGCCGCGCAGACATCTTACTCCGTGTCGGAGGAGGTGGAGAAGGGCGCTGTGGTGGGAAATCTAGCCAAGGATTTACACCTGAATGTTCAGGAGCTGGAGTCGAGAGCGCTGCGGATTGTAGCGGGACACAGTAAGAGGTTTTTTGATGTGAATGTGAAGACGGGAGCGCTGTTCGTCACCGAGAGAATAGACAGAGAGGAGCTGTGTGGCAGCGCGGCCAAATGCTCCGTCAATATAGAAGCTATACTGAGTAACCCTATGCAGCTCCACAGAATAGAGGTCCACGTTTTAGACGTAAACGATAACGCTCCGACTTTCCCGGAAACACTATATACTGTTAATATTTCTGAATTAGCATATCCAGGAGAACGATTTCCTTTACCAGTAGCACACGATGCAGATTTAGGCAGTAATTCAGTTAAAAGCTACAAGCTCAGCCCCAACGAGCATTTCTCTCTGGATGTACAGAGCGGGGGAGAACAGAGTGTATCTGCTGAGTTAGTGCTGCAGAAAGCTTTAGACCGAGAGAAACAGCCCGTGATTCAGCTCACACTCACCGCTGTAGACGGAGGGAAACCTCCAAAGTCTGGTACACTGCAGATAAAGGTGAATGTCGAAGATGTGAATGATAATATTCCAGCATTTAGTAAATCTCTTTATAAAGTGCGTGTGTCTGAGAACAGTCCAGTGGGCAGCACTGTCATTAAACTGGAAGCTACAGACTTAGATGAAGGTGTGAACGGGGAACTGGTTTATTCAATTACAGCAGGAGGGAGTTCAAAGATCTCTGATCAGTTCACTATAGACTCAGTGAGTGGAGAGATGACAATAAAGGGAAACCTGGACCATGAGGAAAATGCAGCATATGAGATACGTGCTCAAGCTCGGGACAAAGGCACTCCCTCCCGTGTCACACACTGTAAAGTCCTGGTTGAAGTTCTGGACGTGAATGACAATGCTCCAGAGATCACAGTGTCGTCTGTGATGAGTCCTGTTAGAGAGGACTCTGCTGTAGGGACAGTGGTAGCATTAGTCACAGTCTCAGACAGAGACAGTGGAAACAACGGAGAAGCCAAGGCCTCTGTGTCTGGTTCTGTTCCCTTTAAGCTGAAACCATCCTATAAAAATTATTACTCTCTAGTAGTAGACGGTCCCTTAGACAGAGAGAGCACCTCTCAGTACAGTGTCACTATCGCAGCCACAGACGAGGGCAGCCCCCCTCTGTCCAGCAGCACCGTCATCACTGTGGAGGTCTCTGATGTGAACGACAACGCGCCGCTCTTTCCAGAGCCCGTCATTAATGTTTATGTGAAGGAGAACGGTCCGGTTGGAGCTGTGATTTCTACAGTCTCTGCTCTGGATCCTGACGTAGGGGAGAACGCCAGAATAACGTATTCATTACTAGAAAACTCTAGAAGCGCCGCTCCGGTCTCCTCACTGGTCAACATCGACTCTGAGAGCGGACACATCCACACTTTACAGTCCTTTAACTTTGAGGAGATGAAGACGTTTGAGTTCCGAGTGCAGGCCACAGACTCCGGGCTTCCTCCACTGAGCAGTAACGTGAGCGTGCAGGTGTTTGTTCTGGACGAGAACGACAACAGTCCCGGGATCCTGGCGCCCTATTCCGAGCACGGCTCCGTTAACACCGAGAACATTCCCTATTCTGCTGAAGCGGGCTACTTTGTGGCCAAGATCAGGGCCGTGGACGCGGATTCCGGTTACAACGCGCTGCTCTCTTACCACATCTCTGAGCCCAAAGGAAACAAGCTGTTCCGGATCGGGAGCAGCAGCGGGGAGGTCAGGACTAAGAGGAGGATGAGTGACAACGACCTGAAGAGTCACCCGCTGCTCATTGTGGTCAGTGATCACGGAGAGCCCTCGCTGTCCGCCACTGTGTCTATTGATGTTGTGGTGGTGGAGAGCACAGCGGACATCCAGACTCAGTTCAAACATGTTCCGATGAAGGAGGAGAGCTTCTCGGAGTTAAACGTGTATCTGCTGATCGCCATCGTGTCGGTGTCCGTCATCTTCCTGCTGAGCCTCGTCAGTTCAATAGCAGTGAGGTGCTGCAGGACAGACGGCCCTTTCAGCAGGTACAGCCCCCCGGTCATCACCACACACCCTGATGGGAGCTGGTCTTACTCCAAATCTACTCAGCAGTACGACGTGTGTTTCAGCTCCGACACACTGAAGAGTGACGTAGTGGTTTTCCCTGCGCCGTTTCCGCCTGCAGATGCAGAGCTGATCAGTATTAATGGAGGAGACACGTTCACCAGAACCCAGACCCTCCCCAGCTCTGACAAGGTAGGACAGGCCACAGTTTGTGTTCTCACTTTATAAAAGAAGGTTGCAATGTCGTATAGGGTCTTCATTTTTTTAAAGCAGCGTTGTGAAAGCGGTAGAGGTTTTTTTTTTCCATTTATGTAACTGTCCGTGGTTCTGAAAGGGCTTCTTTGTCCACTGTAATTTGGAGCAAAACATTCATTTTTTTTCCATTCAAGGTGTTTTCCTTTGCTTTGAGTTGAGAGTGATGAAATTTTGAACATCCCCTACCCTCCACATTTTCTAACCAGCACAACAACATTTTCAGGAATGAAATACTGTAGCAAACATCTGAGCTGGTCCAGAGCTTCTGTTTGATAGAACTCAGCAACTCTGAGCTTTAGTGCCACTTTTAATGATACTTACTTCTTCCAGGAACAGAAATACCCACTTTAGAATATCACATGTAAACTTTTATTAAGTGATGCTATGCTCCAGTTAATTAAATATGTGGATATCAATAAACTGCAATCTGTAGATTGTAGTGTATTATTTTCACATCTGTGATGATGTGAATACAAACATTCAGTAAGTAGGTCACATTGAAATGGCAATGCTGTGGACAGGCCCCTAAACAAACACTTTCTCTAAACAAGTTTGCTACAGCTCTGATTAAATGAATACATTACTGACTCATGATGAGAGTTATATGGAAGAAGGTTGTTTGATGACAGGTTTACATTGGATACACAAATGGAAACAAAATACATAAATCTAGAAAATGTATAGACAACCATTGTAGTAATAAAAAAGTGTAACGGTGAGATCGAGCTCTGTGTAATATCACTGTTAACTGGGGGATTATCTAAACTCAGTGGTTATCCATGTCTGTCCACACTGGGATTTGAAAATAAGGGAAATGTTATGGTGCTCTGCCCTGATCTAACTATACACATACACCTTATATTTCCACACGCGTACACACAGAGAATCCTGAGGCAACTGCTTGCTTTAAAACATCACTGCAGTATGGACTGGGTTAGTGTTCAGAAATAGACACTCGGCCTAAAGTGAAATACTCTTAACAAACCTGCATTATCAATGACAACAGAAAAGGCATGTATTCCGTACTTAGTAGTTCATTTATCTTTTACTGCATTCAGGATTTGTACACAACCCTTAGGCATGTTTCAGCTGTGATTCTGAGAGAGGAGGCTGCTGATAGGTGAGACAGTATGTTGGAGAGTGTTTGGGAAAATGGATGGCAGAGATACGGCTGAGAGAGGGACTTGGTAAGAGTGATAGTGAGAGAGGGATACATGGATTTAGTTTTTTGTTGTTGTTTAATGTCTTTGCCCAGCGTTGTTTTACGTACGGTCATAAAACATCCCAAAACGTCCAATCAAACAGGTGGTAGTTTTTGATTTCCATCAACACAATCGCCATTGTTTTAAATATTATAAACACAGGGGATTAACAGGGAGGGTTTAGAACAGCGGGAGAAAGAGGTAAAATAAGGAGAATCCCGGGAAAACCGGAGGGTCGACAGGTCCGTGAACAGCGTCTCTAAATGAGCGGTTATTAAAAGTAGAAACAGAAATAAACAACTCCTTACAGTGTTCACGTGGGAAGAAGGTGAAACAAACACAACGCAGCAGTTCTGTTTTATGGACGTTAAACCAACATTGTGACTGTATTTATAATATCCAGTGTCATTGTCTCTGCTGGTATCCTAGCAACTGTGTGTGCGCGTGCGCAGCGCGAGGAATAGCGCAAAGCTATGTTTTTTTAATCAATTAATAAATTACACAATACTTTATAAATGAGTACTTATATATAGTTTTATAAATGTTCATATTTTAAACAATAACCAGGGCAAATATTTATATTTCTGGCTAATTTTCAGTAAAAATATAACGGTCATGTCCTCAAACTTCCGGTCGGTTGCTAATTGCTGGACACTGCTGTAAAATAACAGACTTGACTTCATGTTCATGTGATGGAGAGTGTGGACTTACTCTCCTGACTGAGACTTTTGTACAGATGTGAATTATGAAGTTGGTCGAACACAGATATTACAGAGCTCTAAAGACACTGATGTAATACAGTTAAACGGCCGCGTGGGGTCGCTCTAGACCACGGCTGTGGGAAACAGCGCTGTAATATCTAGCCCCTCCTCTTGGGTGGTTATTGGAGATGAAGAAAGAGTCTCAGTGCTTTGTTCGCTCAGCGCGGAACGGTGGTCTCCGGGACGGTGGTGTGTTTCTCCGGGACCCGGGATATTGGGAATATGCCTCTGGAAGCGCTCCTCGTTTGATGGAGGTGTGTGGATGCGGTTCTCTCTGAGCTGCTCTTCGCTGAAATGGCCGGGTCTGCGCTGCGGGAGAGGCCCGGGCTCTGGGGCGTCGCGCTGCTTTGTTTATTGGAGCTGAGCGCCGCGCAGACATCTTACTCCGTGTCGGAGGAGGTGGAGAAGGGCGCTGTGGTGGGAAATCTAGCCAAGGATTTACACCTGAATGTTCAGGAGCTGGAGTCGAGAGCGCTGCGGATTGTAGCGGGACACAGTAAGAGGTTTTTTGATGTGAATGTGAAGACGGGAGCGCTGTTCGTCACCGAGAGAATAGACAGAGAGGAGCTGTGTGGTAAAGCGCTGAAGTGTTCAGTAAATTTAGAAGCTATACTGAGTAACCCTATGCAGCTCCACAGAATAGAGGTCCACGTGTTAGACGTAAACGATAACGCTCCATATTTCCATAGAAAATCACACAATATTAATATTACAGAGTCAGCATATGCTGGAGAAAGATTTCCGTTGCCAGTAGCAAACGATGCGGACGTAGGGGTTAATTCTGTAAAATCCTACAAGCTCAGCCCCAACGAGCATTTCTCTCTGGATGTACAGAGCGGGGGAGAACAGAGTGTATCTGCTGAGTTAGTGCTGCAGAAAGCTTTAGACCGAGAGAAACAGCCCGTGATTCAGCTCACACTCACCGCTGTAGACGGAGGGAAACCTCCAAAGTCTGGCACCATGTTAATAGTCATCAATGTGGTGGATGTGAACGATAACACTCCTGTTTTCAGTAAACAACTTTATAAGGTCCGGGTTTCAGAGAATAGTCCAGTCGGCACCACACTGATTACACTCACAGCTACGGATTTAGACGATGGAGTTAATGGAGAAATTGTGTATACGTTAATAGAACAAGGTGCCTCGTCCTCATCAGGGCTGTTTAAGATCGACCCCCACAGCGGTGAGATAACAGTCCAGGGCCAGTTGGATTATGAGGAAAACGCTGCTTTTGAAATCCGAGCACAAGCCAGTGACCGCGGTCATTCTCCTCGTAGCACACACTGTAAAGTCCTAGTGGAAGTTACTGACGTTAATGATAACGCACCCATCATCTCCGTCACATCTCTAATGAGTTCAGTGAAGGAAGACTCTGCTTTAGGGATGGTGGTGGCTTTAGTGACCGTCACAGATAAAGACAGCGGGAAAAACGGGGTCTCAAAAGTAGAGATATCAGGCTCTGCTCAGTTTAAACTCACATCTTCATACAAGAATTACTATTCTCTAGTAGTAGACGGTCCCTTAGACAGAGAGAGCACCTCTCAGTATGACATCACTATCACAGCCACAGATGAGGGCAGCCCCCCTCTGTCCAGCAGCACCGTCATCACTGTGGAGGTCTCTGATGTGAACGACAACGCGCCGCTCTTTCCAGAGCCCGTCATTAATGTTTATGTGAAGGAGAACGGTCCGGTTGGAGCTGTGATTTCTACAGTTTCAGCTCTGGATCCTGATGTAGGGGAGAACGCCAGAATAACGTATTCATTACTAGAAAGCTCTAGAAGCGCCGCTCCGGTCTCCTCACTGGTCAACATCGACTCTGAGAGCGGACACATCCACACTTTACAGTCCTTTAACTTTGAGGAGATGAAGACGTTTGAGTTCCGAGTGCAGGCCACAGACTCCGGGCTTCCTCCACTGAGCAGTAACGTGAGCGTGCAGGTGTTTGTTCTGGACGAGAACGACAACAGTCCCGGGATCCTGGCGCCCTATTCCGAGCACGGCTCCGTTAACACAGAGAACATTCCCTATTCTGCTGAAGCGGGCTACTTTGTGGCCAAGATCAGGGCCGTGGACGCGGATTCCGGTTACAACGCGCTGCTCTCTTACCACATCTCTGAGCCCAAAGGAAACAAGCTGTTCCGGATCGGGAGCAGCAGCGGGGAGGTCAGGACTAAGAGGAGGATGAGTGACAACGACCTGAAGAGTCACCCGCTGCTCATTGTGGTCAGTGATCACGGAGAGCCCTCGCTGTCCGCCACTGTGTCTATTGATGTTGTGGTGGTGGAGAGCACAGCGGACATCCAGACTCAGTTCAAACATGTTCCGATGAAGGAGGAGAGCTTCTCGGAGTTAAACGTGTATCTGCTGATCGCCATCGTGTCGGTGTCCGTCATCTTCCTGCTGAGCCTCGTCAGTTCAATAGCAGTGAGGTGCTGCAGGACAGACGGCCCTTTCAGCAGGTACAGCCCCCCGGTCATCACCACACACCCTGATGGGAGCTGGTCTTACTCCAAATCTACTCAGGAGTACGACGTGTGTTTCAGCTCCGACACACTGAAGAGTGACGTAGTGGTTTTCCCTGCGCCGTTTCCACCTGCAGATGCAGAGCTGATCAGTATTAATGGAGGAGACACGTTCACCAGAACCCAGACCCTCCCCAGCTCTGACAAGGTAATGTGGGGTTCTGATTTAGCACTTTCTGAACTTTACATTACAAGTTTTTTTCACTTTCAGTGGCTTTGGAAATGTTTGCACACATTCTTCTATGTCCTGTTTCCAGTTTTGCGTCTTGTATTTGCTGTCCGTGGTCCTGAAATCTTTTTTGTCCTCTGTTTTAAAGAGCTATGTGCTTGTGTGCAAAATCATTACTCAAAATGGTTCTGGAGGCAGTGCTAACTTTGAGGCAGAGTGAATGTATTAGTTACAAGCCAAAGGACAGGGATGCACCTAATTACCACACAGCAGAGATTTCCAAACACTTAGCCATAAACCAGTAAATCTCCGCCACACTCCACACTGCCAAAAAAGACTTTGGGAGAAATTAAAAATGTATATTGTTTCCCTGTATAGAGGATAATGTAACGGCCTCTGAGGAAACTTCAGGACGTTATAATGCTCTGTTTCCTCTGAGGCAGAGTCTAAGACACAGTTGGAGAGCACATGATTGCTGCCTTTGAGGAAGCAGGGGCATTAGTGAGTATCACTCTGCAGCTCTTTTAGAGACAGCAGTCATGTACTTCTTCAGAATTTTTTTTTTTTTAATATCAACATGATACAGAATTAATTCACAGCGCTCTGAGAAGATTTAATGGTAACACTTTTATTTCTCTTATCTCTGTTTAGGGAACACAATGTGTTCAGTCATTAAATTAAATTCTAGAGAGTATTTTTTTGTTTTAGAAAAGCATGAAAGAAAAACATTCTTGTGGTGTTTTCTTCTTTTTCTTACCTGGTATATTGATTGTGATATGACACACTGCATTTCCTTTGCTCAAATATTTGTACTGGCCCCACGTTGTGATGGACGTTTTTTCTGATACGTCACCAGAGCTCCGATTGACTCTCTTTCACTTTTAAAGACCTTTATGTGCAACAGACACTGATTATGACGTGTTCACTTATGTGGAGATGGCGGTGCGTGTCTTCTACACCGTTTTGAGTTGAGGTGGGGGTATCAGTTGAATGAAGTATCTGCAGGCAAAAATAAATATTATTACATATTATTGCTGGAGAACGAGAGCAGCGGAGAAAAAAGACGCGCCTCGACTCGAGTTAAACACAATCACAGAAACCATGTAGCCTTTTACTGTTTGTTATTCTTTATTTATTTATGAATTTCGTTTGTTTAAAAATCAGAATGCAGAGTCCACTGCGCCATAACTCTTTACTCTGTTCAAAATAAGGTTCACGGACGGGAAATAAACCAATTCCCGGTTGGGTGAAAAAGTCCAGACACAGCGCTGGCGTCGTTGCTAGGTTACATTTATTTTGCAGAGTGATACCTGAAGAGCTTCGGTCAGAGTGCCATTATCGTGTAATATTGGCACTCCTGGAACGTCTCTCAGCCAATCACACTGCAGGGTCGGAACTAACTGTGGTATACGTTTGTAGTAAGTAGTAAGTCTGTAGTAAGTGAAGGTAACTGATTAGAAACTGAAGGCTGCCCTCGTTGTGTCATTCTGTGAGAGGGAGAGAGCGTAGGGGAAAAAACTGAAGTCAAGGCTCAGGTTTCTGGAGACTGTGTAGAACCACATTCTGTGGTATAAGGGATGGGTGACCCAAGGTGGGGCTCAGGGAAAGCTACATTAACCTGCTACATTTTATTAAGTGTGAAGGGAACAGTAGAGTTTAGTCATTGAGCTTCTTTGCTTTTATAATATATATATTTATTTGTTATTTATTCATTTATTTATTTATTTGTAAATGATGTGCGGTATTTCTATACTTAATTTACGAGTTTTTCCGTGAAATCACTCTGGACTTTTACACTGAAAATGACGACACTCTATTGGTTAATTACTTAATTTATTAAATATATATATAATAGTCAAATGGTTGCATACAATTAAATAATCTACATTAATTAATTAAAGTTCCATATCTGGATGTGCATTATTGTATTTCATGCAACACTGACGATAAATAAATAAATATACAAATAATAGATAGATATATAGATACATACAGAGTCATTTTTCTCAGTATTGTTAGTCGGGACTTCTTCCTGTGCTCCATTAGCTTTTCTCTCTGCGTTGTGTTTACCACGCGGTGTCACTAGCCGACTGCATTTTCTCTCCCTCTCTCTCCATATCGCGAGACTCCTCCTCGTCTGGGGGCAGGGCGTGCGGCTCGAGCAGTGCTTTGTTCGAGAGACTCAACAGCAGCTGAAACGTTGTCCTCCGCGCGGGCGGTGGATTATTGTCGGCAGCAGTGATGCGCGCGGATCCCAGCGCTGTTTCGCGGACGCTGTGAAAGTGGAATATGGCTGAAATGGAGGATGGAGGAAATGGATCGTGGCTGGTGTTGTTCGCTGGGCTTTGTTGTCTCTTCGGCGCTGTGAACGGGCAGGTCGTGTACTCCGTGTCGGAGGAGAGTAATCCGGGGACGGCGGTGGGTAATTTAGCCAAAGACCTGAGCCTCAGTGTTCAGGACCTGGAGCCGCGGGGATTCCAGCTGGTCTCGGGACCGAACACGAGGTATTTCGATGTTAACGTGAAGACGGGGGTCCTGCTGCTGAAGGAGAGGGTGGATCGGGAGGGCATATGCGCACGGAGCTCGAGGTGTTCGCTCGAGCTGGAGGCCATTGCGAAATCGCCGCTGAATATGTATCGCTTTGAAGTGAACGTGTTAGATATAAATGATAATGCCCCGGAATTTCGCATGTCGTCTTTGTCGCTGAATGTGTCTGAGGCTGCTTTGCCGGGAGAGAGGTTCGCGTTACCGAGCGCGTATGACGCTGATGTGGGGAGTAACTCGGTAAAGAGCTACAAGCTCAGCCCCAACGAGCATTTCTCTCTGGATGTACAGAGCGGGGGAGAACAGAGTGTATCTGCTGAGTTAGTGCTGCAGAAAGCTTTAGACCGAGAGAAACAGCCCGTGATTCAGCTCACACTCACCGCTGTAGACGGAGGGAAACCTCCAAAGTCTGGGACCATAGAGATAAATGTAGATGTCATGGATGTAAATGATAACGTTCCAGTGTTTAGTAAACCGCTGTATAAAGCACGGATACCAGAAAATTCAGCACCGGGGACTTCATTATTAACCGTCCACGCTGACGACGCTGACTCCGGATTAAACGGAGAAGTGGTGTACAGTTTCATTAATCATAATAACGATAAAAGCATAGAGTCTTTCGATATTAATAAAGCAACCGGTGAAATAACGGTGAAAGGGCAGTTAGACCACGAGACTAACCCTGCTATTGAAATCCGAGTACAGGCGCGAGACAAGGGAGCATCATCCCGTGCAGCACATAGTAAAGTGTTAATTGAAATCACGGATATAAACGACAATGCACCTGAGATATCTATAACCTCGTTAGAAAACACTGTGAAAGAGGGGTCACCCAAAGGAACTATGGTCGCCCTCATAACAGTGAAAGATGAAGACGCTGGTCAAAACGGGGCCGTGACCCTCAGAACCCCCCACGGTGTTCCGTTTAGAATTCAGAATGCGTACAAAAACAAATACTCCTTAGAAGTAGACGGTCCCTTAGACAGAGAGAGCACCTCTCAGTATGACATCACTATCACAGCCACAGACGAGGGCAGCCCCCCTCTGTCCAGCAGCACCGTCATCACTGTGGAGGTCTCTGATGTGAACGACAACGCGCCGCTCTTTCCAGAGCCCGTCATTAATGTTTATGTGAAGGAGAACGGTCCGGTTGGAGCTGTGATTTCTACAGTCTCAGCTCTGGATCCTGATGTAGGGGAGAACGCCAGAATAACGTATTCATTACTAGAAAGCTCTAGAAGCGCCGCTCCGGTCTCCTCACTGGTCAACATCGACTCTGAGAGCGGACACATCCACACTTTACAGTCCTTTAACTTTGAGGAGATGAAGACGTTTGAGTTCCGAGTGCAGGCCACAGACTCCGGGCTTCCTCCACTGAGCAGTAACGTGAGCGTGCAGGTGTTTGTTCTGGACGAGAACGACAACAGTCCCGGGATCCTGGCGCCCTATTCCGAGCACGGCTCCGTCAACACCGAGAACATTCCCTATTCTGCTGAAGCGGGCTACTTTGTGGCCAAGATCAGGGCCGTGGACGCGGATTCCGGTTACAACGCGCTGCTCTCTTACCACATCTCTGAGCCCAAAGGAAACAAGCTGTTCCGGATCGGGAGCAGCAGCGGGGAGGTCAGGACTAAGAGGAGGATGAGTGACAACGACCTGAAGAGTCACCCGCTGCTCATTGTGGTCAGTGATCACGGAGAGCCCTCGCTGTCCGCCACTGTGTCTATTGATGTTGTGGTGGTGGAGAGCACAGCGGACATCCAGACTCAGTTCAAACATGTTCCGATGAAGGAGGAGAGCTTCTCGGAGTTAAACGTGTATCTGCTGATCGCCATCGTGTCGGTGTCCGTCATCTTCCTGCTGAGCCTCGTCAGTTCAATAGCACTGAGGTGCTGCAGGACAGACGGCCCTTTCAGCAGGTACAGCCCCCCGGTCATCACCACACACCCTGATGGGAGCTGGTCTTACTCCAAATCTACTCAGCAGTACGACGTGTGTTTCAGCTCCGACACACTGAAGAGTGACGTAGTGGTTTTCCCTGCGCCGTTTCCACCTGCAGATGCAGAGCTGATCAGTATTAATGGAGGAGACACGTTCACCAGAACCCAGACCCTCCCCAGCTCTGACAAGGTAGGACAGGCCGCGGTTTAAGTGTTCTCACACTTCAAAAACAGCTTGTCATGTTGCTTACGTGTTTCTTCGTGATTTGAATGCAGTCTCATGAACAGGTTAGAAGCTGTTTACACTTGATGTCACTGTCCTTGGTTCTGAAAGGACCACTCCCTTCCCACATTGCGTCTTTGATAGTTTGTATTAAAGAAACACTAGTTAAGATATATTTTCTCCTAGGGGTCCCCTAGTGTAATTGATTTTTAATACTGTACTGAAATCAGTGAAAAGGTGGAAGGGCATTGTTTCCTATCCTCCTCCAAAAGTTAGTGTAGTTCCCGCAGTGCTGAGTCTGGAGTAGCATTAACAGAGGCTCTGTTCCCCCTATTACAGGTCACTGAGGCATCACAATGATTTTGAAGAATGTAATTTTAAGTTAAGAACTATTGCACATTATTCCTCCATGTGTTTTTAAGTATTGCAATATCGGTCACTCTCCTTGGTGCTGAAATCTCTGCCAATCTCTGCTTCCCATATTTCTATTATTTGCAATAATTTTACACATAGCACATTTCTGTGATATCTGACAGATTATGGAGCACATGTTGTTTGCCTCATAAAGATGGTGGTACTTTCACAATATTACCACAGAGAAATGAGTACTAAAAATCTACCTGAAAATAAGCTTACTCTCACTGTTGTTGTATCTTTTTTTAATTATTATTAAAAATAAAAGTTGCCTATTTATAAATATAATTTCTCAATGAATAGTTGTTTGTTCCGTATTCACTTTGACAATGTGAACATATTCAGGAGTTGTCATGGCTGTATTCTGTACAGTCTAAAGGCTAGTCAGAGTGGACTCTGTTAGCGTATGTTATTACACATTCGACCTGTTGAAACCTGTTTTAGACTTGTGTATTAACAAGTAGCAGAGATATGAACAGCTTCTTGAGAAGCATTCACTGGCTTTAAGATATCATCATAACTGGCGCATTCGGTAGGGAAGGGGTTACTCAGTTCAAAGCTGGTTTTATTGATAGACCTGTTGTTTATCAATTTATTGTGAAATTAGCAGCTAACACACAAACTGAAATGCAATATCTTATGAAACAGGAGAGTAAACAAAGCACAGTAGCTGTTTTGCTGAGTTTAGTCGGCCTCTAGGTATCTGTTGTGTGCTTCCTCAGGGATGTTGAAAGTCGGGTTGTTGAGAGAAAATAAGCTGACAAACTGAACATAAAATCTCTCTCTCTCTCTCTCTCTCTCTCTCTCTCTCTCTCTCTCTCTCTCTCTCTCTGTATCGTCTAAACTACATGTCTCTAAACGTAATCACAGCAGGACTGAGCTTATCACTTTCTGGTTCAGAAGCTGAAACACAGGTGAAACGTTATTAAAATTAAAATAAAGAAGTTAAATCATTCGTCAAAATAACTCAAGTTAAAATAAAAGTTCTATGTATTAAATCTACCCCAACATTATCATTAAAGGGAAATGTGCTGCTACGACGAGTGTAAATGTAACTCATTATTTTCCCCAGCTCTGAATGTTGCATTAAATTTTATGGAAGGGGTCTGTAAACAGTTTGGAAACGAAAGCATTGACACACACTCATATTCCATTGTTTTCTATGTGATAAACTATACATACACACATTCTCGTATGTGTGGGTGCTTCTTGGTCTTTTCAAGCTGCAATGTCTCTACTCGTCCACATGGTGTCACTAGCGCCCCGCTGTGGAAAGCCTTGTGCGTAGTACCGCGATGCTCCTCCTCTGTTTTTCTCGGAAGGGGCTGGTGCGGTGTCTGGCGCTGGGCTTTGTTCGGGACTCGTCTTTGTGCGCGAGCGCTGTCTCGGAGCGCTCCGGTTCACCGCTTGGTTGGAGCTTTATGGATGGATCGTCCTCGAGCCGCGGTGTGGGGATAAGATGGATTCAACCGCGGGGAGAATGTGTCGGTGGTGGACGTGTTGGTGTCTTCTGATCCTCCGCTGGAGGCTCGCGGATGGACAGATCGTTTATTCGCTGTCCGAGGAGGCGAAAGCAGGGAGCGCAGTGGGAAACCTCGCCAAGGATTTAAACATCCCTTTACCGGACGTCGAGCGGCGGGGACTGCAGATCGTGTCTGCGGATAATAAGAGGTATTTCGAGTTGAACGTGAAGACGGGGGTCCTCTCCGTTAGAGAGAGGATGGACAGAGAGGAGCTGTGTGCGCAGAGGAAGAAGTGCTCTTTAGCTCTGGAGGCTATTGCTAACTCTCCGCTGAATATTTACAGATTTGAGGTGAATGTGGCGGATGTTAACGACAACTCCCCGACATTTCGGACAGCAGTAACAGAGTTAAACGTGGTTGAATCCGCGTTTCCGGGGGAACGTTTTCCGTTACCGAGCGCGTATGACGCTGATGTGGGGAGTAACTCGATAAAGAGCTACAAGCTCAGCCCCAACGAGCATTTCTCTCTGGATGTACAGAGCGGGGGAGAACAGAGTGTATCTGCTGAGTTAGTGCTGCAGAAAGCTTTAGACCGAGAGAAACAGCCCGTAATACACCTTGTACTCACTGCTGAAGATGGAGGAAAACCTCCCAGATCCGGGACATTACAGATTACAGTGAATGTAGAAGATGTTAATGATAATATTCCGGTTTTCAGTAAGTCACTGTATAAAGCTCGCGTTCAGGAGAACGCCCCACCAGGGACCACTGTCATTAAAGTACACGCCACTGACTCAGACGAGGGGCTGAATGGTCAGATCATATATGGGTTTTCTAATCATGATGATGATGAAGATATCAGTGCCTTTGCCATTAATCCTGAAACAGGGGAGATCACTATAAAAGGAGAGCTGGATTATGAGAGGAAGAGTGCTGTAGAAATCCGTGTTCAGGCTAAAGACAAAGGACAGAAACCAAGAGCCTCCCACTGTAAAGTGTTAGTGGAAGTGATTGATGTTAACGATAATGTTCCGGAAATCTCTGTGACATCGTTGGTGAACAAGGTTAAAGAGGATGCTCAGGTTGACACCACAGTAGGAATGATTACAGTGATAGATAATGACTCGGGGAAAAATGGCCAAGTGAACCTGAGACTACTCGGATCCGTTCCGTTTAAGATACAAAACACGTACAAGAATTATTACACCTTAGCTGTCAATGGAGCTCTGGACAGAGAGAGCACCTCTCAGTACAGTGTCACTATCACAGCCACAGACGAGGGCAGCCCCCCTCTGTCCAGCAGCACCGTCATCACTGTGGAGGTCTCTGATGTGAACGACAACGCGCCGCTCTTTCCAGAGCCCGTCATTAATGTTTATGTGAAGGAGAACGGTCCGGTTGGAGCTGTGATTTCTACAGTCTCTGCTCTGGATCCTGATGTAGGGGAGAACGCCAGAATAACGTATTCATTACTAGAAAGCTCTAGAAGCGCCGCTCCGGTCTCCTCACTGGTCAACATCGACTCTGAGAGCGGACACATCCACACTTTACAGTCCTTTAACTTTGAGGAGATGAAGACGTTTGAGTTCCGAGTGCAGGCCACAGACTCCGGGCTTCCTCCACTGAGCAGTAACGTGAGCGTGCAGGTGTTTGTTCTGGACGAGAACGACAACAGTCCCGGGATCCTGGCGCCCTATTCCGAGCACGGCTCCGTTAACACCGAGAACATTCCCTATTCTGCTGAAGCGGGCTACTTTGTGGCCAAGATCAGGGCCGTGGACGCGGATTCCGGTTACAACGCGCTGCTCTCTTACCACATCTCTGAGCCCAAAGGAAACAAGCTGTTCCGGATCGGGAGCAGCAGCGGGGAGGTCAGGACTAAGAGGAGGATGAGTGACAACGACCTGAAGAGTCACCCGCTGCTCATTGTGGTCAGTGATCACGGAGAGCCCTCGCTGTCCGCCACTGTGTCTATTGATGTTGTGGTGGTGGAGAGCACAGCGGACATCCAGACTCAGTTCAAACATGTTCCGATGAAGGAGGAGAGCTTCTCGGAGTTAAACGTGTATCTGCTGATCGCCATCGTGTCGGTGTCCGTCATCTTCCTGCTGAGCCTCGTCAGTTCAATAGCAGTGAGGTGCTGCAGGACAGACGGCCCTTTCAGCAGGTACAGCCCCCCGGTCATCACCACACACCCTGATGGGAGCTGGTCTTACTCCAAATCTACTCAGCAGTACGACGTGTGTTTCAGCTCCGACACACTGAAGAGTGACGTAGTGGTTTTCCCTGCGCCGTTTCCGCCTGCAGATGCAGAGCTGATCAGTATTAATGGAGGAGACACGTTCACCAGAACCCAGACCCTCCCCAGCTCTGACAAGGTAAGGTCTTTGAGAATGGAAGCGTCAGTTGGGTTGGACGTGTTGCCAAATGGTGCTGTTCATGGTGCTGAAATGCAAGTTTTTTTTTTTTGTTTTTTTGTTTTTTTTTCTTATTTCTCTTAAAAAAAAAAGATTTCTAATCTTATTTTACAGGGGCTAAAAGCTCCTTCACTAGTCTTAAATATATTTGGCGTCTTTTCATAGGAGCCTTACATTTGCTATAGGTGTGTAATCCAGACTTTATTAGTATGAATATATTTCGTTGCATAGTTGTTCAATTTTTGAATCATGGGAAATAAGCAGTATTTATATGGGATTACTGGGTTCAAGACATCCTTTCTATGTATCTATACTTCTATCTATGCAGCTTTTCATTTTAGTGTCTTTGTCCATGGTGCTGAAGTCTCAGCACTTTTCCTTGCTGTTGTGAGGACATGATATTCAACTGTATGTATGCTACATAGGGATGGCATGTTGGTGCAGCAGGTAGTTTCACAGTTACACAGCTCTGGGGGTTGTGGGTTGTGGGTTCGAATCCCGCTCCGGGTGACTGTATGTGAGGAGTTTTGTGTGTTCTCCCCTTATCAGTATGGGTTTCCTCTGGGTGCTCCGGTTTTCTCCCACGGTCCAAAAAACTTATGTTGGTAGCTGGATTAGCGACTCAAAAGTGTCCGTAGGTGTGTGTGTGTGTGTTGCCCTCTGAAGCACCAGCACCATCTCCAGGTTGTATTCCTGCCTCGTGCCCAGTGATTCTGGGTAGACTCTGGACCCAGCGTGACCCTGAACTGGATAAAAGGTTACAGACAATGAATGAATTAATATATGCTACATAGCAATGTCACAGTGGACAGTCTTGTATTGCTTTGTTTAATTGCATGGCCTCAAACGTAATCTGCCTCTTTTGCCCTATGTAGGACACTGAATATGGTGTAAAAATAGGGCTTCTTTGCTCAAATAGTGCTTTTGTGTCATATAACTAGTGTTTGGAGATACTTAATGAATTGAAAATGCTTCACTGTTTAGCACTGAGTACACTGAGTGAAGTAGCTGTCAAAGCATCTTCTACATAGTTCACTACTTGGGGAATCTGGAGCAAGTTGGGATTGGTGGGGGCTTATATGAACAAAAAAAAAACTATGTTTGAACTATGGTAAATGTTTTAAACACATTTCTAACAGGATCTCACTTCTTGTAATTGTCCACATGATGTCACCAACTCCCTACTCTCAGTTATGAAAACATGACTTGTCTTTGCTCCACCTTTTCGGGGCGGGACTAAGAGCGTGTATGTGTGTGTGTGTGTGTGTGTGTGTGTGTGTGTATGTGCTGAACGGAGGGCTTTGTTCGGAAGGTGCCATTCTACTGGGACGCGCTTTAAACGTGGATCCGAGCCGGGTTTGCGGCCGTGCGAATGGATTATTATTTTCACTTCAGAGCGGGGGAAACGAGATAAAATGGATACATGGAAAAGGCGAGGGACTCCGTGGTGGATACGCTGTTTTTTTCTGCTACATTTCTGGCGGACTGTGGACGGACAGACCGTGTTTTCAGTGTCGGAGGAGGCAAACCCAGGCACCACGGTGGGAAATGTAGCTAAAGAATTCAACCTAAATATTCAGGACCTTGAAACGAGAGTATTCCAGATCGTTACCGAAGCGTATAAGAGGTATTTCGATGTTAATTTAAAGACGGGTGGGCTCCATGTGAAGGAGAGGCTGGACAGAGAAGCGCTTTGTGAACACAGCACTAAGTGTTCCTTAGCTTTAGAGGCTGTTGTTAATTCACCGTTGAATATTTATCGGTTTGAGGTGAATGTGTTGGATATTAATGATAATCCCCCCGTATTTAAGCAGTCAGAGACGACGTTTAATATCTCAGAGTCTGCTTTTCCAGGAGAGAGGTTCGCGTTACCGAGCGCGTATGACGCTGATGTGGGGAGTAACTCGGTAAAGAGCTACAAGCTCAGCCCCAACGAGCATTTCTCTCTAGATGTACAGAGCGGGGGAGAACAGAGTGTATCTGCTGAGTTAGTGCTGCAGAAAGCTTTAGACCGAGAGAAACAGCCCGTGATTCAGCTCACACTCACCGCTGTAGACGGAGGGAAACCTCCCAGATCCGGGACCATGACTATAGTTATAAATGTGCTGGATGTCAATGATAATATTCCAGTTTTCAGTAAGTCACTCTACAAAGCTCGGGTTAACGAGAATGCACCTCGCGGTTCTCTCGTGATTACCGTGCATGCCAGTGACGCGGACGAGGGGCTGAACGGTGAAATAACGTATGGATTTGTTAACCACGATAACGACAAAAACGTCAATGCGTTCTCAATCGACCCCGAGACCGGTGTTATTTCTGTGAAGGGGGACTTGGACTATGAAAAGAAAAACGCGGTGGAGCTGCGAGTGCAGGCTCGAGACAAAGGCCACAACCCGAGAGCTGCGCTGTGTAAAGTCTTGGTAGAAATCGTTGACATTAATGATAACGTCCCTGAGCTATCTATAACGTCCTTAGTTAATCCGATAAAGGAGGACACGCCTCCTGACACGATGGTGGGAATGATAACAGTGATCGATAATGATGCGGGTAAAAACGGCCAAGTGAACCTTAACCTCGTAGGATCCGTCCCGTTTAAAATACAGAGATCATATAAGAACTACTACACACTGACTGTAAATGGCCCCTTAGACAGAGAGAGCACCTCTCAGTATGACATCACTATCACAGCCACAGATGAGGGCAGCCCCCCTCTGTCCAGCAGCACCGTCATCACTGTGGAGGTCTCTGATGTGAACGACAACGCGCCGCTCTTTCCAGAGCCCGTCATTAATGTTTATGTGAAGGAGAACGGTCCGGTTGGAGCTGTGATTTCTACAGTCTCTGCTCTGGATCCTGACGTAGGGGAGAACGCCAGAATAACGTATTCATTACTAGAAAGCTCTAGAAGCGCCGCTCCGGTCTCCTCACTGGTCAACATCGACTCTGAGAGCGGACACATCCACACTTTACAGTCCTTTAACTTTGAGGAGATGAAGACGTTTGAGTTCCGAGTGCAGGCCACAGACTCCGGGCTTCCTCCACTGAGCAGTAACGTGAGCGTGCAGGTGTTTGTTCTGGACGAGAACGACAACAGTCCCGGGATCCTGGCGCCCTATTCCGAGCACGGCTCCGTTAACACCGAGAACATTCCCTATTCTGCTGAAGCGGGCTACTTTGTGGCCAAGATCAGGGCCGTGGACGCGGATTCCGGTTACAACGCGCTGCTCTCTTACCACATCTCTGAGCCCAAAGGAAACAAGCTGTTCCGGATCGGGAGCAGCAGCGGGGAGGTCAGGACTAAGA
>NW_027101054.1:50000-55000 GCF_029633855.1 Hoplias malabaricus
CTATGAATTTAGAGGCTATTGCTAATAATCCACTCAACCTGTTTCGCATTGAGGTGAACGTGTTGGACGTGAATGACAACGCGCCTTCGTTTCGAGTCAAAGCGAAGCACTTTAACATCTCGGAAGTCGCTTTCGTCGGGGATAGGTTTCAGTTGCCGAGAGCCTCGGACCCTGATGTGGGGAGTAACTCGGTAAAGAGCTACAAGCTCAGCCCCAACGAGCATTTATCTCTGGATGTACAGAGCGGGGGGGAACAGAGTGTATCTGCTGAGTTAGTGCTGCAGAAAGCTTTAGACCGAGAGAAACAGCCCGTGATTCAGCTCACACTCACCGCTGTAGACGGAGGGAAACCTCCCAGATCCGGGTCGTTACAGATAGTGGTGAATGTACAGGACGCTAACGATAACGCCCCGACATTTAACAAGTCTCTTTATAAAGTGCGTGTTTTTGAGAACGCACCTATAGGAGCTTTGGTCATTGATCTGAACGCTACTGACGCAGACGAGGGCATTAATAGCCAAATCGAGTATTCCCTGGTAAACAGGGATAGCGATGAAAAGAACAATGGCGTGTTCAGCATCGATGCCCACTCTGGAGAGATTACAGTGCAAGGCGCGGTTGACTTTGAGACACAAAGCGCGTATGAAATCCACGCGCAGGCTAAAGACAAAGGTCTGAGCCCACGCTCCGCGCACTGTAAAGTCCTAATCGAAGTCATAGATGTGAACGACAATGCTCCGGAAATATCTCTGACGTCTCAGGTCAATGCAGTGATGGAAGACGCAAAAAAAGGCACCACCGTTGCTTTAATCACGATCTCTGATAAAGACTCCGGGAGGAATGGGGTTGCGCATGCGCAGTTAGTAGGTGAGAGTCCCTTTAAACTGCAGATTTCCTATAAAACCTATTATTCCATCGTGGTGGATGGGCCTTTAGACAGAGAACGGGAGGCTCAGTATAACATCACCATCGTAGCCACCGACGAAGGAGCCCCGCCTCTTTCTACCACGTGGGTTTTTACAGTTCAAGTGTCTGATGTTAATGACAACGCGCCTCGCTTTCCAGATCACGTGATCAACGTGTACGTAAAAGAGAATGGCCCAAAGGGGCAGATTATTCACACCCTGTCAGCGACAGACCCGGATTTAGGTGAGAATTCAAAAATCACTTATGAGTTATTAGACTCACCCCACAAGAGCTCCCCTGTGTTTTCTGCCCTTAGTATAAACCCTGACACTGGGGAGATACTCACCTTACAGTCCTTCAACTATGAAGAAACCAAGACATTCCAGTTCCGAGTGCAGGCCACAGACTCCGGGCTTCCTCCACTGAGCAGTAACGTGAGCGTGCAGGTGTTTGTTCTGGACGAGAACGACAACTGTCCCGGGATCCTGGCGCCCTATTCCGAGCACGGCTCCGTTAACACCGAGAACATTCCCTATTCTGCTGAAGCGGGCTACTTTGTGGCCAAGATCAGGGCCGTGGACGCGGATTCCGGTTACAACGCGCTGCTCTCTTACCACATCTCTGAGCCCAAAGGAAACAAGCTGTTCCGGATCGGGAGCAGCAGCGGGGAGGTCAGGACTAAGAGGAGGATGAGTGACAACGACCTGAAGAGTCACCCGCTGCTCATTGTGGTCAGTGATCACGGAGAGCCCTCGCTGTCCGCCACTGTGTCTATTGATGTTGTGGTGGTGGAGAGCACAGCGGACATCCAGACTCAGTTCAAACATGTTCCGATGAAGGAGGAGAGCTTCTCGGAGTTAAACGTGTATCTGCTGATCGCCATCGTATCGGTGTCCGTCATCTTCCTGCTGAGCCTCGTCAGTTCAATAGCAGTGAGGTGCTGCAGGAGCCCTTTCAGCAGGTACAGCCCCCCGGTCATCACCACACACCCTGATGGGAGCTGGTCTTACTCCAAATCTACTCAGCAGTACGACATGTGTTTCAGCTCCGACACACTGAAGAGTGACATAGTGGTTTTCCCTGCGCCGTTTCCGCCTGCAGATGCAGAGCTGATCAGTATTAATGGAGGAGACACGTTCACCAGAACCCAGACCCTCCCCAGCTCTGACAAGGTAGGGTCTGTGAGAATGGACGCATCATTCTTGATGAGTTGGGTCATACGTGTTGCCAAATGGCGCTGTTCATGGTGCTGACAAGCATGTTGTTTTTTTTTGTTTGTTTGTTTTTTTTTTTGTTTGTTTGTTTTTTTCTCAGTTCTTTGTTCTGCACATATTTCATATCTTTTTTAAAGGGGCTGTAAGCTCCTTCACTAGTCTTAAATAGGTTTTGGTGTCTTTTCATAGGAGCCTTACATTTGCTATAGGTGTGTAACCCAGACTTTATTAGTATGAATATATTTCGTTGCATAGTTGTTCAATTTCTGATTCATGGGAAATAAGCATTATTTTTTATGGCATTACTGGGTTCAAGGCAACCTTTCTATGTATCTATACATCTATCTATGCAGCTTTCCATTGTTGTGTCTTTGTCCATGGTGCTGAAGCCTCAGCACTTTTCCTGGTAGGGTCTGTGAGGAGAGACACGTTTGAGGCTATCCAAAAGGTAGGACTCTATCCAAAATGCTAACTAATGCTTAATACTGGCAAGAGCAATGCACCACAAACAACCTTTTAGAGTAAATATTTCTCTCTCTCTCTCTCTCTCTCTCTCTCTCTCTCTCTCTCTCTCTCCCTCTCTCCCTCTCTCTCTCTCTCTCTCTCTCTCTCTCCCTCCCCTCTCCATTAGCAGGCCTCTCCCCTGGCAGAGGATTAATCTGATTCCACACTGTAAACATGTTTCAGCCGATTGATGCTTGGACTGAAATATTTATTGCAGCAAGATTTTCATAAACTGCGCTCAGATGTCTTTCCCTGTGGCACAAAGATCCGTGCCATCTTTGTTATTGACTCTGAATCCTGCGACAGGAAAGAGCTCCAGCTCATTACCATCCCTTGCTAATCACGATACACTCCTGTACAGCAGCTTGCTGGTGTGTGTTATGGTGCTGTGCGTTTTCCAGCAGATTCACCCTGTGTTTACTGTCAGTTCTTCAGTGAAGGAAGTGGAGTGGGGGCAGATTGCTCTACTTCACTTGCTGTTTGTTGCTCCCTGAGGCTCAAAGTGCTTCTCTATAGGAACAGAGCCACTGAGGAACCAAATGCATGAATGTGAAGTGGATTTATTTATTTCTCCTACAACATTAACAAGGTTTTCTCCCCACAGACCACATCGTTTGTGTGTTTCATGATGGTATCTATGATGCTCCACTCTTCTGTTCTGAGGGAACAGTGCCATGTAGAGCATGAGTCAAATCTGGCCCTAGAGGAGGTTTGATTTGGCTTGGTAGCTACTTTAATCCTGTGCCCTCCCAGTGTAATTATATACAAACATTTGGTCACTTCTGGTCAAATGGCATGTTAAATAGTCACAGGCAGAATAAACAATCCCTGTGTCCCTGGAGAATAAGTGATATAGTTTTGCTGTGTTGGGTTATGGTTAGATAAAAGAAATAGAAGTGATTAAAATAAATGTAAATGAGGATACAGTAACACAGAGGGAGTGCTGTGGACAGAGAGTAAAAAAGGAAATAATATGCTAAACACAGTGCAGTAGCTTAAGGAGTGTGAAAGTGAAACAAACAGCCAGTTCTGGAACACAGAAAGAGTCCACGCTTTTTCACTTGCTGTCTTTGCTGCTCCCTGGGGCTTTTTGGATTACACCGAGAGTTTCCATATGGGGACAGTGAGGCAGAGCCATAGTGAGAGAAAATGCATGCATAAATCTGAAGTGTGTGTGTGTGTGTGCTGAATATAAAAGAGCCTGTCATTACAGTGTGCACCTCTGATATTATTGCTGCCCAAAACTAAACACATACATCTTCAAAACAGACTGGTGAAGGCATACAGATATTTAAATCTGATGGTATATTAATATAAATAGATATATCTTTAGCATTTTTGGAGCAGTTCTGTTGGTCCATCTGTTGTGAAATTCCCACACAGGGCACAGAGCAGCTGATGTGTTCAAATTACAAGAAAAATGGCAGATACATGTTTATTTTGGACAGTAAATATATGATAAACTGCGAGAATGCAGACCCTGGGACTGGCGGTATTAGTATACTGCCCTGTGCTGCACTGAGCACTCATCTGAGCTGCTGTACTGAGCTGCAGAGGCTTTCACACGCCTTAAATCACGTGTGTGTGTTTTTATAGGTCACTGTGTGTCTTGCTAAATCCTGCGTGAAGGGGACAGTTGGGGATGTTTAAGAGGCCTCGGAGCTGATGGGACCTCTGCTGAAACAGTCCTGTGTTAGGCTGTGTTAGGTTTGGTTTTATTGACCTGGCAGATATACAGCTCCATATAGAGCTGTGCGCAGGCTGGCTTTGTTTTATTTTACTGTCAGCTGAGACTTTGGCTCCATAAGCTGCTGCTGCAGTGTGTCCTGGGGGAGAGAGAGAGAGAGAGAGAGAGAGAGAGAGAGAGAAAGCTGGGGGAGGGGGAGGAATGGGATAGATAAAGAGAAAGAAAGACTCAGGAAGGATGCTGGAGGAGAAAGAGCGAGGTAGACAAGGAAAGAGAGGGTGAGATGGAGACACACAGAGAGAGAGAGAGAGGAAGGGGAGGTAGTGTGAGGGTGGGGGAGGGTCCGGTATTTTTCCGTTCAGCTCTGCAGCAGCAGGAGCCAGAGCTAAGGGAAGTGACATCATCACTGTCAGTCTGTCCTAAAGCCCACCTTCTGTTCTGACCCTAGGGCAGAGTCACCCATGACGGAAATACACATTTGTCATGTGCGATCCGTCCAGTCCACCACAGCCAACGTGTAAGAGCCCATAGCACACCTCCCATAGTGTTAATATGTGCAATTATACATGCAGTGTGTATTTCAGCTGTGAGAGTTTACTAAGATCTCCTTCAGCTCACCAGACTGCTGCAGTAGAGTGCATTAAATTATTGATTTCATAAGCACATTAGCCAGAGAGAGAGAGAGAGAG
>NW_027101054.1:60000-80000 GCF_029633855.1 Hoplias malabaricus
CTATCTATCTATCTATCTATCTATCGATCTGTCTGTCTATCTGTCTATCTATCTATCTATCTATCTATCTATCTATCTATCTATCTATCTATCTATCTATCTATCTATCTATCTATCTATCTATCGATCTGTCTGTCTATCTGTCTATCTATCTATCTATCTATCTATCTATCTATCTATCTATCTATCTATCTGTCTATCGGTCTATCTGTCTATCTGTCTATCGGTCTGTCTGTCTATCTGTCTATCGGTCTGTCTGTCTCTCTACCCCATTTCTTCTTCTAGCTCCTTGCCCCTCTATAGGTCCACCTTCTGTGCTTCAGATCTGTAGCAGCGTCTACAATATCCCTTACCCCACCAGCTCCAGCTGTTGCTGAGTTTTTGCTGATCTGCACATCTGGCAGAGGTGGTGCAGGGGAGGTACAGGATGAGGAAGAAAGGGTGGAGTGAGGTGGAGAGTTTGGAAGAGAGGGAAGGAGCTGGAGAAGTGACTAATAAGAGAGGGCTGAACATAGAGGTTCTGCTTGTTCTGAGGAGGGCTGTGTTTGAAAAGAGAGCTTTACGTAGGGACGTGTGCTGTCAGCGGAGGCCTCAGGATCCAGTGTGTGCTGAAGGCGGACAGGCGCCTGTCTAAGCGCAGACTAATGGAGATAACTTCATCTGAAAGCCCGTGGGTAAAAGCAATTAGCTGTGCAGAGCAGATGGACCTGAGTGGAGCAGGTAAGGAAGAAAAAGATGTGTCAGTCTTAAGCAGATACTCTGGGTTTGTGTGTGTGTATGTGTGTGTGCGTGTGGTGCCGCTGAAAAGGCCAGGTGTTTGGACCCGCTCATGCGTGTAATTGACGCGATTACAGGTGTGTCTCTTTTTTCTTTCTCTTTCTCAGAATGGCGTAAACATGAGAGGGCATCGCAGAGGGGGGGAGGGCTGCTAAATGCCAGGGGCAGAGAAGGTGGATTCCGCATCTTTGGCTGCTCAGGGCCGATAAAATAACTAAATAAATAAATAATCCAACAAACAAACACCCCCTCCTCACACACACACACACACACACACACACACACACACACACACACACACAAGAAGCTTGTAAATCATTTCAGCTCTTTTCAGAAAGACGTGGTATCAAAGGATTTGTGATCCACTGACAATGGGTTGATTTCTTTTTTTTTTTTTTTCTGAGTTGTTTTGACATGTACAGTGTGTTTGATGTTCGATTCTCTGACTGAATTGTATCCCACGCCTCAAGAGGACAGCAGTGCAGAGAATTAGTGGGATGAAATGTGTATCTTTCTCTCTCTCTCTCACACACACACTAAGCTGACTCATACACACATATACACTCACAAGTGTACATACACACATATACATGGCCCTCACCCAGCCCACATTGCACATGAAGAGTGAACTGTGTCTGTGAATCAGATGAGTTTAGCTTTGCTGAGAGAGAGAGAGAGAGAGAGAGAGAGAGAGAGATAGAAAGAGAGAGAGAGAGAGAGAGAGAGAGAGAGAGAGAGATAGAAAGAGAGAGAGAGACAGAGAGAGAGAGAGAGAGAGAGAGAGAGAGAGACAGAGAGAGAGCAAATTAAATGTAATGCTTGCTCCTCTACTTAGTGATGATCTTATTATTTTAATGCTATAAAGCCTTTGCACAACACAGCTCAGATTAACACATCAATTCATTTAAATGTGCACCCACTGCTGATAAAGGTATTCACTTCCACACATTTGTAAAGCAGCCACGCGTGAGCTTCATTGTACTAGAGAGGGATGAATTTTTTATTGCTGTAGTAAAACAGTCAACAAATGTGTGCCTCCACATTCAGCCTGTCATTGCTAGTGAACACACACGCACATATATATGTGTGTATATATCTATAGCAGAATTTGTACTAAAAGAAATAGGGTGCCTAAAACTTTTGCACAGTACTGAGGTCAGCATAAGTATAGTAGTATAGCATATATATATATATATATATATATATATATATATGTGTGTGTGTGTGTGTGTGTGTGTGTGTGTGTGTGTGTGTGTATGTGTGTTGGTTTTGCTATACTTGAGAGGACCTTCCATAGTAATAACTGTTACAGCTAATTAACACTACACTGACACTTAACCCTAGCCATACACCTCAGTAACCAAAAGTATATCACTTCAACTCAGCTGTGAATGTTGGTTTCTTGCCGGTCTGATACCAAACCCCTGACAATTTAATGCCTTTAAATGCTTCCTCACTGAAGGCATGGTGCATGGTGTTGTGAGTCCCTAAAGAAAAACTTTCCCACCAAGATTCACCACTGATTTATCACCAGTCGCATTCCATGCAGAAATTCAGACCCACGTTGTTCGGAACCGTACATAAAATGGCTTGTTGCACTGCAGTTCTGTGAACTTTACTGTAAAGAAATCTGCGTTAGTTTACCTTCAGCCATTTTACCTCAAACCCACCTGAGAAAGACTGCTGCTATTTCAGCGAGAATTTACATAACGTGGTGGAACTGCCCTTCAGAGGATCTTACAAAACAGGGGTTCCCAATTCCCACCTAAACATCATTAACTAACGCTGTATTGATGAGCAGCGATTGATGTCCCCGTGTTGTCCGTGCGTCATTTCTGCATGTGGCTCGGAGGAGCCTCCCCTGCTCTTACTCAGCAGGTTAAAGGTCCATCAGAACTGATTAGGACCTGACTTCAATTCAGTTTTAATTGGAGCTACAGGAGCTCAGATCTCTCTGTCTCTCACTCATTACCGGAGCGAGCTGAACCGAACGGGCTGAGCTATTATTGGACTGCTCAATTACCACCACCTGAACACCGACTAACTACAGCTCTGACACTTCTACATCTGCCTGGAGACAGCTGTACGTAAAGATACATATTGATCCTACCGTCTCTCCCACTCTTCCCTCCCACTCCTGTGTGTGTGATAGAGTGTGTAAGTCCCACTGTTGTTTAATAGGACAGCTAATAACTCCAGCAGACACTAATGGCCACAGCCTGGTGATTTGTGCTTCTTGGATATACTTTTGTGCATTCATTAAAGGCCAGAGCGCGGGTTTTACTGGCTTGGCGTGAGGTCTCTTTACTTTACGTTTCATAGCAGTGCCAGGGCTGCTGGCCATACACTGAGCCCCATCATCAGTAATGGAGCTTATAGCGATGGCAAAGTGTGTTGATTTGACCAGCTTCAAAATAACTCACACTGTATGTGGACTGTAATAACATGCACATTAAAAAAAGCATTATACATCAGCGCAGATGCTCTTTCCCTTCACTTACTGTGGGCAGTAATTGTGCTGATGGAAAATATTGTATTCGTGTGATCCTTGTATTAACCCTTACAGTGTGTGTGAGTGTCTGAATGATAGCCACACACTGTAGTTTGCACCAAGATGCCATTACTACTCACCACGGCTGATGGCATTGGCAAAATGACAAAATGAATGTGTTATAACAGTGTAATAAAATGGAACATGAATGTTCTGCTAGAGCAGAATGGGTCAAGGTGATCAGCATGTGCAGAACCCCATATGAATGATTTTTAGCCAACCCACCGCCTTGGAATGTGTTAGAAAATGGTCCTCCCTTTGTCTCCTTCCCTCTCCTCTGTCCAAATCTCCACTCTAGTAAAGTCTAAATGTGTTCTGAGCAAAGGCAGGATGGCAGAGGGACTCGCGCTAGTGTGTTTTGACAGTCGTGGCGCGAGGGCAGCTCGTGAGCATCTTGTCTGTGACCTGGTTTGCATCAGAGCGCGCACCCTGCTCATAAACTGATGAATGGGGATGTGACCCCTGCTCAGGGTTGAGGAGTTTGAGTCTCACAGCCACTGGACTTTGCTTTTTTATTGCACACCAATAGGAACCCATGCATCCACACAGCCTCTTGGCAGGAGTGAGGGAAATGGAGAGAGAGCAGTGAAGAGCAGCGCTAGGGTGGTGTGTGCTGTGTGTTATTCCTGAGGCTCAGGTGTGTGCTCTCGGGTGATTGCGGTGGGCTAATAGCAGGACTGTGGGGTTCCTCTCATTCTGAGCAGTTAGACTGCACCAACAGAGCTGCTCATCAACATTTTGAAGTCGTGATCATTAAATACATTATGTTTACGAGCGGAGATGTTTTATTCAAATATAAACAAAAGCAACCAGGCGCGAGACGCATCCAAGCGCGCGCAGAGGACACAAAGGAGAAAAAAAGGGCGGTGGCACCCTCATTTCTCTGAGGCTGAACGCGTCGGTGCTTTCGGTCCGTGTTTAACTCGTAGAAAAGCAAAGACAGACGGGGTCTCGAGGTAGAAAACGGACAATCTTGGTTCTGAATGCGAGCGCTGGAGTCGTTGGATCTCGCGGTGCTCACAGAAGCGGTTTGCTGCTTGTTTTTTTTTTTCCCTTATTCGGAGGCGCTGAAATGCAGCGCGCAGCGGCGTTTGATGGAGAGGGCGCAGCTCCCCTCCCCCGCCCGAACAGCGCAGCGCGCGCGCATAGAGCAGAGAGGAAAAGAGAGGAGAGGGAGAAGAGGGAGAGGTAGGCTGCATCCGCGCGAGGGGAAGAGCAGCAAAAACAGAAGCGGAAAACCTCGCGGAGAAGACGAAGCCTGAATTAAGAAACACGCCCAGCACAAAGGAGAAGAGCATGGAGGACGCAGGGGGATGTCTGTTTACGGGGGCAGCGGAGAAGAGGAGGCGGTGGTCGTCCTGCACATAGCCGAGGTAAAGCCCCCCACGCTCCCGCGGACCCAGCCCTTTTCGCCCCTGCCTCTTTATCCCGCTGCTTTTTTTGATGCCGTGGCGCGAGCGCTCGCACAGCAAGCTCGAGAGGCGGAAACCAGTTTCTCATCCGTCTGCAGACTGCTCCGGCTTGCGATGGCTGTGGCGGGGCGATGCACAAGCACAAAGGATAGCGCGCCTCTTTGTTTCCCCCTGCTCCTCCTTTTCGCTTCACTCAGTGGCCTTACCCATGCACAAATACGCTACACGATCCCCGAGGAGCTGGAGACCGGCGCCGTGGTCGGAGACATCGTCCGCGATCTGGGGCTCGACCTGCGCAAGCTCTCGGCTCGCCGCATGCGAATAAGCTCGGACAGCGCGAGGCGCTACTTCAGCATCAACCACAAAACCGGGAAGCTCCTGGTCAGCGACCGGATCGACCGCGAGACGCTGTGCGAGTTCAGCGGCGCGTGCCTTCTGAACCTGGAGGTGGTCCTGGAGAGCCCCCTCGAGGTGCACAACCTGGAGGTGGAGATACTGGACGCCAACGACAACGCGCCTCTTTTCCCCCGAGACGAATACCAGCTGGAGATCTCGGAGGCGGCTCAGCCCGGCGCGCGCTTTCCTATCGAGGGCGCGCAGGACGCTGACGACGCCTCCAACTCCGTGCGCCATTACCGCCTCTCCCCCAACGAGCACCTTGCACTGGAGTCCAACAAGCCCCCCGCTAACGGAAAGCACATCGAGCTCATCCTGAAGAAGCCCTTCGACCGGGAGCTGGTGCCGTCACATCAGCTCGTGCTCACGGCCACGGACGGTGGCTCTCCGCCGCGCTCGGGAACGGCCAGGATCAACGTGCGCGTTCTGGACACCAACGATAACGTGCCCAAGTTCGACAGCTCCGTGTACAAGGTGAAGCTGCGCGAGAACTCGCCCCTGGGCGCGCTGGTGATCAAGCTGAACGCCACCGATAGGGACGAGGGCACCAATGGAGAGGTGTACTACTCCTTCAGCTCCTACACGCCTGAGAGGGTCAGGCAGATGTTCAGCATGGACACAGACACCGGAGAGATCCGGGTCAAGAGTAACGTGGACTTTGAGGAGACCAACAGCTACGAAATGTACATCCAGGCCATGGACCGAGGACACGGGGCTGTAGCCGTGCACTGTAAAGTTGTGGTGGAGGTGCTGGACGTGAACGATAACCCTCCGGACATTGTGCTGTCCACTCTGTCCAGTCCGGTGAGGGAGGACGCCCGAGCAGACACCGTAGTGGCACTCATCAGCGTCAACGACCGGGATTCTGGCCAAAACAAACATGTCACCTTAGACATCATCCCCCCGGACCTGCCTTTTAAGATCAAGTCCTTCAGGAACCACTACACCATAGTGACCTCAGCCTTCCTGGACAGAGAGGCGGTGTCCTCCTACAACGTCACGGTCATTGCAGTCGATGGAGGGACTCCGGCGCTCTCCTCCTCCATGGTTGTACGAGTAGAGGTGGCGGACGTGAATGACAACCCGCCTCGTTTCGAACAGACGTCGTACACTGTGTACGTCACGGAGAACAATGCTCCAAGTGCCCCTCTGTGCGTGGTCAAGGCCACAGATCTTGACGCTGGAGAGAATGCCCGCATCACCTACACTGTCCTGAATGACAACAACCATGGCATCTCAGTGGCGTCCTACGTGTCCATCAAACCTGCCACCGGAGAAGTGTATGCCATCCGCTCTTTCGACTTCGAGAAGCTGCGCGAGTTTCACTTCCAAGTCAAAGCTCAAGACAACGGAGTGCCGCCTTTGAGCCGCGTGGCCACCGTCTACGTCTACGTCATGGACTCTAACGACCACTCGCCACGCTTCGTGCACCCGCCGGCTAACATCTCTCACACGGCGGAGATGATCCTCCGAAACGCAGAGGCAGGAGTCCTGGTGACCCGTGTCCTAGCCTGGGACGGAGACGCAGGGCAGAACGCCTGGCTGATGTACGCACTGGAGCACCCTCCCGAACTCGACCTGTTCAAGGTCCACGAGCACACGGGTGAGATCCGCACCACTCGCCGCGTCTTCGAAGACAACTCCACCGTCTTCAGCCTCACGGTTCACGTCAGAGACCACGGCTTGCCGCCGCGCTCTGCCTCAGCCACCGTTAACGTGGCTGTGATGGAGCTCCCGCCAAAAGTGGCACCTGACCCCAAGCGTATCATCAGACCCCACGGAGCCCTCATCTTCTCCAATGTCACCCTGTACCTCATCGTCGCCCTCACTGCCACCACCTTTGTCTTCTTGGTCACCGTTTTTGTCTTAGCCATCGTGCGCTGCCATGCCTACTGCAACCAGCCGGACGCGTGCTCCTGCTCGCCCTGCTGTGGCTCCAAGAAGAAGAAGAAGCCGCCCAAAGAAGGAGGAGGGAGCGGGGGAGGAGGGGGCGGAGGTGGTGGGGCCTCGGGTGGAGGTGGTGGAGGAGGAGGAGGAGGTGGAGGAAACCAACAGCAACAGGCTGTGGCTCTTAGGAGAGACCTTAAAGTAGAGCCTCACTACATTGAGGTTCGAGGAAACGGCTCTCTGACCAAAACCTACTGCTACAAGACCTGCCTAACAGCCACTTCAGGAAGTGACACGTTCATGTTCTACAACACTGGTAGACCAATGAGCGGGACCTGGGGCTCAGGGGCAGAGCGCTTCTTCACGAGTCAGAGCGGACAGTTTGTGAGGAGGCTCAGTATGCCGGACGCCACGGCCATACAGGTGTGTGTCACTGTAGTCTGGTGGGCTCTGTTATTGAACAGCAGCAACAGCCTTCGCTTTGGAACCTCGTTACACATCTTCACTGTTGTGACAAAACGCTGTATCTCCAGAGTGGTGGCGTTTTGTAGCAGGAAGGGAAACAGTGTCCTCACTCCAAATGGAAGTTAACGGAAGAAGTTTTTGTACAGAAGTCGACGTAGTTGTAGTTCAACAACAAAAAAAGGAAATCAATAAAATGGAGATACAGGATTTTGTTTCCACAGTGATGAAAGGTTTTGTAGTGACATCACAATCGTACAAGTGTGGGACACACCCACCTCTCAGCAGGTGGCAGGCTTCCCTAATAACAATAATAGCTGTTTATATTTATATATATATACATGTTTAATGCAACAGGCTGTACACACTCACAAACACACACACACACACGCACACACACACACACAGTAGCTACTTCATCTTAAATGTGAAAGAAGCAGAGTTCTGTACGCAGTAGATTCAGAGTTTATGGATGAGTGAATGGCTTTGCTGATGTTGAAGGATTTTCATATTTTATTCCACCTCATCATTCTGCAGCTCTATGTGTGTGTGTGTGTGTGTGTGTGTGTGTAAGAGAGAGAGCCTGTTTTACAGAGCTGCATTCAGCATCACCATTGTGTTTGTATGTTTCTGATGATTCAGGGTATCAGGGGTGTTCATGCGCCTCACCCCTCTGCACTCGTCTACAGCTGCACTTTCCATCATCCGTCCTGAATAATCAGGGAATAGCAGTTCCTCACCCTCTTCCTCTGCGCTCATTCTCTGTCTCTCTCCCTCTCTGTGTGTGGACTGCACTGCAGTCCTCAGTAGCGGTACAGCTGGGTGTGTTATATTTAGAGGTGTGAAACGCAAGCAACACCCCAGATTCTCTGTTCCCACACTTAACCTTCTCCGCTGAGCCGCTCCAGTCGGGCCAGTCCTTAGCAAGCGTTTATGTGTTTGGACATTGTCCAAAGAATGTATAAATCAGGCTCATTTTACCATGTACCACGACTGTCCCTTGGGATAAGAAGATGCTTGTGATTGGATCAGAGCTGGCCCTGTGTTTTTTCTGTACATAGTCTTACCTGCAGTCAATAAGTTGGTGTGTGCTTTGGATGTAAATAGTGTGTGCTGTTCTACAGTCAGTTCATAGTCATTACTGCAGTGGCCTCATCACAATTCAGGGCAGTCCCTCACACAGCCGTGCAGATCTTGCCTGGAAGTCGCACATAAAACATGACACATGAAGCTCCTGGAGCATGAAGCCGCGGTGCCGAGGATGTGCTTCGGCTCACAGCTACATGAACAGTGCACGCCATTACACTGCTCTGCAGTCACGTAAAGGAGAGGTCTCCTGCCCTGCTGTTACTGCTGCTGCTGCTGCTGCTGCTGCCCAGTGAATAGGTCTACGCTGCTCTCACTCTGGTTTTTACGATGCTTTCTATCAGAGCTCACTCATTGCTTTTGAAAAAAGGTTATGATTATTATTCGTTTATTTCTTCTAGAATGCTACTATTTATGGAGACTATGATCCCATGGTTTTCAGTCCTGGCTTTATCTGTTGTAACACCTACATACTGTGGTGTGTTTAGTGTTTGAGTGCTCTCCTGGTTGTGTGTGGCTTCATGCTGCATGGTTAAGTGAGAGCTTATCAGGCTGATCTGTATGTATAACAGGCGATGAGTGGAAAGCGGCACTTTTCCGAGGTAATTATCGGCCGATGCCTGTCTCTCTCATTAAATGCCAGTCATGTTTGTTCTCTCTTTGTAATTAAGTGCCAGTGGTGTGTGGTTCCACGTTTGCAAGCGGCTGATTGGGCGTTTGGGTTTGGAAATGGCAGTGGGGAGAGGAATCTGATTGGCTGGCGCAAGGGTACGAGTGCTGTATCCAGGCGAGGTGTGTCCGCTCAGCAAAGAGAAAGAGAGAGAGAGAGGGAGAGTGAAAGCAAGTGAGAGAGAGAGAGAGAGAGAGAGAGAGAGAGAGAGAGAGAGAGAAACCAGGAGGGGGTGGGGGTGTGGGGAGAAACAGAGAAGGAGAGCAAGGAACTGCTGGTGAGACAAGATCAGACTGAACCCGAGAGCTCGTTATCTCTCTCCTCACACCATTCACGTACACACACACACACATATACTCCCACACACACACTCAGATGCATAGACATGCACACTCTAACACCCTGCTTTAAGACTGAAGACAGGCAAAAGAGAGAGAATCGGAGATGAAACAAAGAGCACTGAGCTGAATAATGATAATAACCACAATATAAAAGCATATCTTTAATTGTCTCATTAATTCTCTTTGACCATCTGTGCACATGGAAACCCAGTGCCAGGAAAATAATAATAATAAAAAAGCCTGAGAGCCAAAAGCCGAGCCTGAATCCACAGTCTGTGCACTGAACAGTAAAAGCCTACAAAGTGACCTAAAGGCAGCACTGCTTCTAGGACCGAGTGCATACACTGCGGTGTTGTATCAAGCTGCCGTCGCAGAGGGACTGCTGTAGACAAACTTAAATGGGCACATCCTACTGTTATATAAAGACTGCACCTTCTGGCCATGAGATTTGTGTTTTGCCATTTGTAGGTTTTGTAAAAGAGATGTTTCCTTGCAGCTGTTGAGTTAAAAAAAAGAAAGAAAGAAAAGAAAACTCTTGCTGTTTAAACCCATTTCCAAAGTATAACCAGAGGGTTCATTTAGTGACTGGTGCCAGTGTTCTACAGAGAAACTAGCCCTCATATGGTGAAGGGTCCCAGCTGAGCGGTAAAGTCCATACAAGCACAGCCGTGATAGATATGGAAATCGTGTTGGAGAGATGAAGCAGCTTTTGCTTATTACAGCATGCATTGGATTTTTGTGATGAATGGCTTCTGCTGGGAAAGGAAGGAGCGAGGGAGGAGGGGAGCAGGGGCCATGGTCGATCCTTTGGATATAGGCGTATTTATGTGTTGAGAGGAAACAGTGCAGATCCCAGGCTTGCTCTCTGCTTGTGTTTGGACTCATTTCTTGGCACATTCATTTTATTGGAAATAATGCAAATAAAGTATAAGGGGGACTTGTTATCCTTGTTTCTCAGTATCACTTTACCGCAGTTGTGTTCTCTCTCTCTCTCTCTCTCGCTCTCTCTCTCTTCTCTCTCTCCCTCTCTCTCCCTCTCTCTCTTCTCTCTCTCCCTCTCTCTTTCTCTCTCTCTCTCTC
Organism: Hoplias malabaricus; assembly: GCF_029633855.1. Lineage (NCBI taxonomy): Eukaryota > Metazoa > Chordata > Actinopteri > Characiformes > Erythrinidae > Hoplias > Hoplias malabaricus. Next base: position 70,663 of record NW_027101054.1, read on the forward strand.
TCTCTCTCTCTCCCTCTCTCTCTCTCTCTCTCTCTTTCTCTCTCTCTCTCTCTCTTTCTCTCTCTCTCCCTCTCTCTCTCTCTCTCTCTCTCTCTCTCTCCCTCGATCCAGTTGCAGACCCAAGGGACTCTAGCAAATCAATAGGTCCCTTCCTTATCTTTCTCTTCTTTGAATGTTGTACCCATCCTGCATAGCCTTGCCTAGAAGAGATTCGTCTGTGCAGATGTGTGTTTAGCTTGGCAAAGGATGATTTGATTGATGTGTTTGTGTGTGTGTGTTTGTGTGTGTGTGTGTGTGTGTTTGCCTGTCATTGAAAACCAGAGAGAAAGAGAAAGAATGCATTCACTCCAATCCATCCACAGCAGAAAGTGCTTTGCTGTCACCATATGGAATGAAGATATGACTACAACGCCCATGATTAATCGATGAGATGTTATTGGATTGCCTTTGTGTAATCTGTTTCAGTACTTAACAGCCCACATCTCTTTTCTTCTTCTTTTTTTTCCCTTCTTTCTCTGCTCCTTCATCTTTTTTTTGTTTTTCTATCTCTATCTATTCCTTTCTGTAGCCCAAGCCTCCCAATGCAGACTGGAGGTACTCAGCTTCCCTCAGAGCAGGAATGCAAAGGTAGGACTGTTAAATAGTTTTCTACTTGTTCACACTATTGTTAGAAGGTGCCTAATACGTAACAGAGTGCTGTGCCCCTTGGTTTCATTGTATGCGGTTGTAACGCTAGACTGAATGTTCCATTTACTACTAGAAGGTAATGTTGTATATATATGCTATAACTCTGACTCTATAGACCTCTCACTGAATTACAGCATCTCAATGACAACTTTCTTTGTAAAAGTTATTTCCTTCTACAACCCCAGCATCCACCAAAGTGCATGGAGTTTCAAGTAGCATTTACAAGCGAACTTGCAATACTTCATTAATGCTTTCCGTAACATTAACACCAATGAATGCCTTTGGCAGACTTTACTGGACAAGGCTAGAGTAAAGAATATGGACAGTTCGACAACACATAAGCCGATGAATGCAACCACAAACAGGAAAGCTGCTGTTTCTCCAAAAAAAAAAAAAAAAAAAAAAAAAAAAAAGAAAAAAAAACTACTGCTAACTTTGTAGTATTTTATAGGTGAGATGTCAGATTTCCAAATGGAAGTGATTAGAAATCAGAATATCTACAGACAACCGTAATACTCAATTACTGTCTCTACTGAATGAGGCTGAATTTAAACTGAATGCACATCAGATCTACCTGGTGAAACGGCTAATTCACTCAAAAAGCTTTCAGTAAAGGTTGCTTCTGCTTCATGCTCAGTTTATTTCTCATGTTTATCTCTCAAATTTAAAGTGTGCACTTCTAAAAAGACAAATTTGGATGAACTACTTCCTATATAGCAAGGTGGAAAAAAGAATACGTGCTTTAATGTTTGGGCTAATGCCACAGAGACTGTGTAGTGAGATGAATAAAGAGCAGCAGACTCAGGAAATAAATAATGAATGTATACAAAGGATGATGGAAACAGTCCCTGGTAGTGGAAACACTATTAGGCTGATTTGCAGGCAGTGGTTGTCTCTTGTTCCCTACAACAGCCATCTCTGGTTGGTTGTATAGTGGTTAAAAAAGATCTATTGTATTCCTACAAGCCACTGAACTCCACGCTGCAGAGCTGAGGCTGAAACCACTAAACGAGCGCCCGTTTAAGGAGTGCAGGGTTGTTATGGTGAGCTAGGTTTATCTTAACGAGCCCAGACCGACATACAGAGAGACTCTGATTGCTCAGAAGCGAGTGGTTTTATGATGAGCAGAATATGGCCGGACAACCAACTCCACTGCAGAGTGACCATTGCTGGGCACGGTCATCGCAGAAACAGAAATAGGTCATGGGCGGCGACAGAAGCCTAGCCTACGGTTATGTCGCTGTTGCCGCGGCAATGAAGGGCACTGGAGACGACAGACTGGACGCTGCTTACACAGCTGCCAGCTCTGGGCACTGTGTGTGTGTGTGTTGAGAAGGGGGCGGGGGTGTTATGTGTGTGTTGTTTGGGCTTGGGGTTATGTGGAGTGGTGTACAAAGATGTGTAAAATGCCTGTTTATGATTATGCATGTCTTTTGTTATTATGTTAATGTATGAAATATTTTACTGCATTTTGAATTTGATGTAGACTGTGTGTGCGTGTGTGTGTGTAACTGTGTTTGAAACCTCAGATGTATTATAAGTCATTATAAGTACACTGATTCCTTCTTAATTACAGCAGGGTTTAATGGAAGCTAATGGAACCCAAGCAAATCAGTCTGATGTATTAATTCAGTTTCATCACTGCTGTCCCCAGCTCAGCTTAGACCCATCATCTTCATTTCCACCCTCCACACCAGTTTCATTATATATTTACCATATTCATACTGGATCTGACTTATTGGGCTTTTAGTCAGATTTGGGAGGATTTATTCTGTTAGCGAATGTGGAAATGTGAGAGGATTTATGTGTGTGTCTTTGGTATTTGCCCACTCTGAGCCAAGTGATGCTCTTTAGAACTAAAAAACTGAAGAATTATAACTAACCTATTGGATATATGAAGACAGCATATATCTATTGTGGGTGAAGAGGTGATTTATTGAAATGCAACAGGAGTAAAAGTGAGTCATGAAAGAAAATAGGGCAGTTTTTGAGAGAAAACAAACAAACAAACAATAAAAAAAATTAAAATTAAAATAAAATCAACATAGAAACAAGCTGCTGGTGAAAGACAGTGGATGACACCACAATCCAATGCCCCACCCAGGAAAACATAAAATGCTGTGCCTGTAAGTGTCCCTGGACAAGACTCCTAATGTGTAACAAATGTCCCTACCAATCACATGAGTGTAAACGTACCTCTCTATTTCATCAAACTGGATCAACCATAGATTGACAACAGAAAATATCAGTGCATCCTTTTCAGTTTGTCCAATAGATCTCTTAGTTACCTTTGCAAGAGTTAAAAATAAAAGGAGAAATGAACAGGGCAAAGGAAAAGAAAGAGAAAGTGGAAGAGCTAGAGGGAGGGGGGCACTGAGCATTAGACGAGGATCATGTATTCAAGTCAGTGCTGCTCATTAATAATGGAGAGGTCCATCTCACTGATTCCTGCTTTTTCGCCTCTTAAAATGGCCTCCACTAGCCTGTACGCATTGGGCACACAAAGGACACACACCAACACACACCGTACTAAGCTGCAAATGATCTCCTGGTTTGTAATAAGCTACGCAGCTCTCTGAGTGTGTAAGTGAAGGCAAATGTGCGGTGATTGTGAGAAAAGCTTATGAAAGGGTGAAGCAGAGAGAGTGAGAAATTGGGTGATGGGTGTTGTGTAGCAACAGTAATTACTTGACCTTGGAACACACAGATGAATGTGTGTGTGTGAGAGAGAGAGAGAGAGAGAGAGAGAGAGAGAGAGAGAGAGAGCACCAGCTAAAACGGAGGCTTTCCAGTTCCCCTCCCCCCTTTCCACTCCACAGTCACCATACCTCTGCCTCTCATCCGTCTCTTTCCCTTCCACACTTGACCAAATTTTTCTGTTTGCTATTTTATATTTCATCAGCACATTTTTTAAAACCATACCTGTGCCAATTCAGCCCAAGCTTACAGACAAAAAACAGCATACGTTTGCAGTATAAAATATTGCTGAATAATTAAATATGTGTATTATCCACACCTTCCACATATAATATAACAATTTTATTATCCTTAGATACACCCAGTGAGCCACTTTGTATGGGTACATGGTCCTTAAGTATATTTTTATTGTATGTGATGGAGCATCTGTTGTTTAAACATTTTTAAAAGGGTATTTAGGGGACAGACATGTGTATTCGGTTCGAGAAAGGGACAGTAAACAAGCAGCTAGCCAAAAACAACAACAAAAAAATCTTTAGCCAATTCATAGATTTGATGCTAAATATTTGAAACTAAATGTTAAACAAAGCATTTTAACCTTTCGTTTGCCATTAGCATACTTGTCTTTAACAGAAAACCATTTTCAAAACTGGTGTATATTTATATATATATTGCCCTATACAGAACATTTACTTCTACGAGTGGTTAAGAGTCTGTTCACCTTTTTGTTTTACATAGTTTCAGAGTGTTTTATAACTTTGAAGGAATGGACACTGTTTGATTATATTGTCTACATACCTTGTTTATCCTATTGTTAGCATGATGATGGCAAACTAGCTTTTGTGTCCAAACGTTTTCATTCTATTTGCTATAACAACACAGTCCAGCTCAGAAGCGTTATCAACAGTGTGTAGATACGCTGATAAATAGATAATATTCCTCGTTGGACTGAATGGAATTTTTGGCTGAAATCTTGTTCAGTTGCTGGAAAACAACCCAATTTGTTGGCCTCAAACCAACCACATAAAAGACACATTATTTATAAGTTATAATTTTAATGATCTGCCCAGAGTAACATGCACTGGAATAATTTCCTCACTTGGATAACAGCTGATGTTCGTCCTGTTTCTACACCTTGTAAATATTTACACGTATTTACATGGCCACGGCTAAGACATGCAGTAAAACACCAATTCATCTTCTTGGATGCCTCCATTTTTTTTTTTTTTGTGATTCATTTTGTTTCGTAACAGTGCAATGTCCCAGTCTTGACCTTTTTTAAAAGCTGTGTTCTGCTGTAGCCTTTGGCTCCAGGACAAGACTGTAAACTCATTCAACCTCTGCCTCTTCCTGCTGTGGAGAGGGACATAACAGAGAAAATTAGAGAGAAAGAATGTGAGATTGTAGAGGAAGAGACAGACAGACATTTTAAGCCCAGACTTTGAAGAACTAACAGCATAGCCCAGCAGCCATCTGGGTTGTCTTTGTTAATTTCCCTGTCTGGATTATTTTTATCCCATCCTCTTTTTTTCCTGTAAGAGACTGTAAAGTGTTTAGGAGTGACCCTGCCTTCTTCAATTCTCTCACTGTGTCTGCAGGCTCACAGAGCTAATCTTTCCTCCGCACACTTCCCACCGCTCCCATAGACTCACCCGGTCCCCTGCGTTGCAGATAGTGCCCGGGGGAGTAAGGATAGCAGCTATGAGAAGTAGTAAGATAAACATCCTGTAACATTAAATATGGTATTGTTACTTTTATTGTAACATGTATCACTTTTAAGCTTCTTTGAAAGGTCCTTCAACCAAGAAGAAAGAAAAGATTTAACCATAGGTTTCATAGAAGCACATGAGAAGTAGTCTTGGTTCTGTAGGGAACCCTCTAATAGATGTATATTTATATAATAATAATAATAATAATAATAATAATAATAATAATAATAAAATCAAACTCCAGACTTTATGAAGAGGAAATAATAGCAAACAAATAGAGCTTTATGTGTTTAAAAAAATAATCTTTTTAATGTTTAAGGAAGTACATATTACTTCAAGGCCACTAGAGATGTGAATTACCTTAGAGATGGTTGTCATTTGTAGCTTTAGGAGTCTAGCCCAAGGACACTTGCTATATCACTGCCAACCATTAGGATAGTGGACAATCACTGTCACTGTGTGAATGTGTGTGTGTGTGTGAATATGTGTGTGTGTGTGTGTGTGTGTGTGTGTGTGTGTGTGTGTGTGTGTGTGTGTGTGTGTGTGTGAATGATACCTCTTGCAGCAAATCTCCCAGGGTGTTAAATTTTGAGTGCACTGGAGTTTAAGCCCTAATCTAGTAAGCGGTGTGAATACGGATGAGAGAGTGCAGCATAATCCCTAATCTCTAATCCAGGCCTGTGGATTTCAACATTTGAGAGTGAACTACATCCACCCAACTCCAGCAGAGCACCCCTTTTAGAGCTCTCTCACACACACCATCACACACACACTCACACACATGCAAATATACACTTTCTCCTAGTGGTTTATAGCCTTGGTATCATTTCAACACACAGACTGCATGGAGTGAGCCAGGGTTGAATAGGCAGGCTTTAGCTATATTTTGGCTCCCATAAGCAACCCTCAAATTAACCCTTGCTAAATCAAGAATTGGGGCAGTATAACACCAGAGTCCATTAAAGAGCCAATATAAGATCATTTGTATTGCAGCAAATGTAGTTTAAGGACTGTATTCTCGAAATATAGCAAAGAAGAGGAGGTGCACCTGCATTAGTTCAAGCTACAATAACATGCAAGTTCCAAATCCAATTTTCATAAGCTACAGGTCTGAAACTCTGTGTGATTGCTGAGTTCACCTACTATAACATGACCCCCTTTGTGGACATATACATTCAGCTGTGTACAAGCAAGAGGCGGCACAGTGGTGCAGCAGGTAGTGTCGCAGTCACACAGCTCCAGGGACCTGGAGGTTGTGGGTTCGAGTCCCGCTCCGGGTGACTGTCTGTGAGGAGTTGGTGTGTTCTCCCCGTGTCCACGTGGGTTTCCTCCGGGTGCTCTGGTTTCCTCCCACAGTCCAAAAACACACATTGGTAGGTGGATTAGTGACTCAAAGGTGTCCATAGGTGTGTGTGAGTGTGTTGCCCTGTAAAGGACTGGTACCCCCTCCAGGGTGTGTTCCAGTGATTCTGGGTAGGCTCTGGACCCACCGGGACCCTGAACTGGATAAGCTGTTATGGATAATGAATGAATGAATGTGTACAAGCAGCTTGTATAACTATAAATAGAAAAACATGAAATGAAATGAGACACTCTGGAGCAGCTGCACACGAGCCCAAGGCCACTATGCCCATTGCCATGTGTGGGCTAGAGGGGTAAAAGCCCCCAGCACTGGGCTGTGAAGCAGTAGAATTAGATTCTCTAGAATGATGACCCTCCATCCAATATCTTTGGGATGAGCTGGAGTTACATCTGTGATCTAGAGCTAATCAAACAATATCAGTATCAGCAAAACGTCTCTGTTTATACTGTCCTTTTCAGATGAAATTTGGAATGAGCAGGTGTCTTTTTTTTTGCCTTAAAGTGTGTATGAGCATGCTTAGATCCATAGATCAGCACACAGCCATATGTGTCTTAGGCCATGAACACATGCTGACAGTCTGATTACAGCAGGCTGCTGAATTGTTTCTCCACCCTGTGGAGTGGTGTGGAGGGTGGGTTGTGTGGATTTGTGGGGAGGGTGTGGATATGTGCACTTTATTTTTCACCCAATACCTCCTGACCCTATATTTGTTTTATTACTATTTATTTTCTGCTCTGAAAATGCCAGCTTCCACTAACACAGTAGGAATGGAATCACTTAAAATCACTTTTAAGACCATTTAATAGTTCTTTTTCATGATTGATGTTGTTGAGAGTGGGCTTTACCAAAACAAAAAAATGTAATTGCTTTATGATTGATATCAATTTAATTATAGAAATAAAACATTGCTTTCATTGTATTCCAGCTGATCTATATTTAAACAAGTTTCACATCCAACCTTATTGTAAATGGATGTATAGTATTTTTAAACTCTTCGTAATAAATGATGAGTATTCTATGACAAAATGTCCAGTGAGAATTCTACTAAAATTATTACATTTTTATGAATATTAACATACAGTATATTTCATACCATGAGTATTTTTACCACTGCTTTAAAGCCAAATCAATGTTTGTTTATTTACACAAATGTAGAATTGTCTAACTATACAATATTCTCTCCCGTGTGTGTGTGTGTGTGTCTGTTTGTTTGAGTAGCTCTGTTCATATGGAGGAGTCGTCCGTGATGCAAGGGGCTCAAGGTGTCCTGGTGCAGAATTGGCCCACAGTGTCCAGTGCTGCCGGTAAGAAACAGCCTTCTGTAGATCCAAGTTCACACTCATTCTGACAGAGTCCACTGAGTCTGTACTTACTGAGACTCCAACCTGGTGTGACTCCAACTGCAAGAAATGTTTCCACAGTCTGGCCCTGCTACTCCCTCATTATACCCTCAGGATCATCTCTGTCTCTCTCTCGCTCTTTTGTTTCTCCTCACACTTTTCCTCATCCCCTCAGGATCATCACTCTATCACTCTGTCTATCGCTGTTTCCCTGTCTCCCTTTCTTCCTCTTGCTCTCGGACTCCTTGCTTTCTCTCGCTTCATTTCCCCTGCAGTTGTTCCGGGCTCTGCCCGCTTAGGTGCAGCTGAACAGCTCTAAAGGCAGCAGAGGTTGACCTAAATGAGACTTGTTTAAGATACTGATGGGAAAACTTTGGGATACAGAACCCAGCGAGATGTTAAACTATTCATTGCACTATCACAGTGTAAGTGTATGCTCATGGCAGGATAGTGGAAACAGTGTTTATGACAGAATGTGTTATGACATGGTATTGCAACTCAATATCTTTATCATCATAAAGGTGTGAAAAAGATCAAATACAGCGAAGTATAAGTTACTGCCTGTATCCTTTCATAGCAACTGCTTAGGATCACACTCTGGACTGGGGTGCCACCCCATCACAGGGCACCACACACTCACACATTCACTTACAGCTATGGACAATATTGCATGGCCAATCAACCTACCGCCACATGTATTTGGACTGTGGGAGGAAACACATGCAGACACAGGGAGAACATGCAAAGCTCCAATCCACAACCCCAGGCCCCTGGAGCTGTGTGATACCGTTGTATAACGGTGGCCAAAAATCCCATTTAAGCAAATCAATTCACAGCTTCCAGTGCCAAATAACCTGCTAATGAGATGGGCCATGTAGCAGTGGTTGTTTAAAAAAATACAACCTGGAAACAATAACAAATTAACATCATGCTAATGCTAACTCAATTTCACAACAAACCAACATTTCACTCACTTACAATATCAGGGGAAAAAAACATTGGGAAGAATATGATTCATAGTAGTATTATACATAGCTTGTCTAACTTTTGCTACAGTTGGACTGTCGCAGTGAAGGAATTCCCCATCTCAACACTCAAAAACTTATTTATTCTCATTTATTTATTCTAATTTATCCTGATTCTAGTACTATACTCCTAACTGTTGGCTGCAACTGTCCCAAGCTACTCTTTTATTGGGCTTCTTCATGACTTTGTGCTGGCGGAGGCAGTTTGGCTTCAATAGCTGGATGATAGGTAGCTAGTTGAGATCTCAAATTCAGTGCATTTCCCCGTTTAACAGAGACTTTTCTGGCACAGATTTTGCATATTGTCTCATCTAAATTGGCTGGCTCTCCCTTTTTGTTCGGTTGAAAACCAAAATGCTCTCAAATTGGCGAAGTTACATTTGGCTTTGCAGCCATTATATAAAATGAACACATATGACATAACAGCCATCCTTCAGCAGGTCAGATACCAACAGTTGGGGAAAATAAAAATCATTCTTAACCCTGGAACTATAGAAGACTCACATTATATATAAAC
>NW_027101054.1:85000-87853 GCF_029633855.1 Hoplias malabaricus
TAAATTAGTCCAAATGGGAAGGTGCTGACCAGTTGTTCCTGCTCTTGGCTGCTCCAGTGCGTACAGCTCTGGATATGTGCAAACAATATGATTTACATGAGTTTACTTCCAAAAACCCATACACATTGTGGCTTCCGAGAAATAGAGAGGGTGTAAATAAATGCAGAGAGTAGGGAACTCAAGAAGGCCAAATTGGGGTCCCAGTGCAGGATGGAGAACATTATTTCCATGATATCCAGTTCTTTTTCACCAGTGGGTCAAAAGCAAACCATTATTTAATTAAAAAAATATTCAAAATTCTTAGACTCTCAAAGTGGAGTACACACAGAGTTATTTCAAACACTCAGGAGAAGGCTCAAAGGATGTAAATAAGATTCCCATGGCTGTCCTATCGATAATGGAGAACTCAGGAAGGACTCACCCTCATACACATGCTATGTCACATACAGTTCCCACACATAACCCTGTAATCAGCCACAGATAATGGTAAACACATAGACAAGCCCACGTGAATTAATGATGTTGGCCCACATTAACTATATGCTACTATTCACACACATGCACTCTTAGTCAGACACTGAGAGCCTTCCTTATCAGACAGTATAATTAAAGCTAATAGTATAAGCTCTGCCTTCACGTGTATGGACAGAATAGGGCATGGAATTCTTTCCGCACAATGTGTGTTTAAGCATCAAAGCCTACAGCATCTGGCTAATGTTTGTATTTATATTCATGTAAATTCAGGAAGCCATAGTATTCTTAGCTATGTCTTAGCTATGAGGTGTGTTAAACAAGATTTCATTTTCAGGGTTTTAGTGGGGCCCGAGCCTACCTGGGCACCAGTGCATCAGAGGAAACCCATGCAGACACTGCGAGAACACACAATACTACTCACACCTCATACATTAAATCACTAAATCAATATACATTGAGATGTCTGCACATTTGTTCTGAAGACATTTGTTGACAATCCCTATAATGAGCCAATTCAACATATTTAAGCTGCACTCGTTGTGGACACAGGTACATTGTGGAGCAGCTAGACATTAAGCTAAGTGTCAATCTCAGTACCACTGAAGGCCGGTGAAGCATACCAGCTTTGGTCAGTGGGAAATGAACTGTAGATTAACAGTCTTCATTTCAGAAGAAATGTTGGAGGAGCTGGTGTCTTGTTGGTCGTATTATAATGTATTTTGTGCTCTAACAAAGCTCAATCACGCACTTGCACAGACACAAGATTCTCACACACTCTCTCTCTCACACACACACACACACACACAAAGATCTTAGCTTTATTGTTTCTTCCCTGAAGGGCGTGGCTCTGAACAATTCACCAGCGCTGCAGCTTCTGCCAAAATTCTCACCTTCGGGATTCTAGAGCTAGCAGTGAGGGTGGATCACATTTCACTCTTCTTGCCCTTCATCTCTCCTCCTCTTCCTCCCCTCACATACTGCATTATGTAACTCTGCACCACATAAAAAGGGAGAGAGAAAGTGAGGGCATTGTACAGTCTGAGTGAAAGTGATGAGAAGAAACACAAGGCAGAACAGATGCAAACACACAAACACACAGAGAGAGGCAGGCAAATGGAAGAGCGAGGAGACAGGGAATGCATGGCGTCTCATACAGCGATAATTTAATTTGCTCCTCGTCACCTTTTTATGAGGCGAGCTGTGCACTCGCTATAATCATCTTTTCATAACTGTCATATCGCTTATTAAACCTGTGTCAATAACGGCAGGGAAGGGGATGGGTCGAGTCTCTGCGTCCTCACACAACATTACACAAAAGGTCAAGGAGAGAGAAGGAGACGGAGGCGGGAGGAGGGAGGGTAGAAGGAAGGGACAGAGAAAGCGAAGGGTAAATAAGTGGGCAGGGAAATACAAGAATATGTTCTTATTTAGTGCTTCATTTTATTTACTTGCTCTTCATTTATTAATATGAATTAGTTATTATTTACTCTGTCTATTATTGTTATTCGAGCATTTGGAGACAATGCTGTCAGGAATAGTGAAGGAGAGAGAGGGAGAGATAATAGAGTGTGTTGTGTAAAATAGGTAGAAGAAGAGAGGAATAGAGAGAGGTTTTATGCATAATTGTTGTGTTGCTGAGGGAGTTGGGAGGTCAGTCAGCTCCTAAAGGCCCATAATGGATTCTGTCTATTCACCATTTTTATTTCTTTCATTCTCTCTCTCTCTCTCTCTCTCTCTCTCTCTCTCTCTCTCTCTCTCTGTTTTACTCTTCTTTCATTTTATTATCGCTTTCTTTCTCACCCCCCCCCCCCCCCCACACACACACACATACGTTCTCTGCCAAAATCAGTTGGCAGCAGCCTCTCCTTGTGTGTAAGGGTGGGGTCTGCAGTGGTGTGAATGGTAATGTATACTCCTTTTTCCCACCCACAGCACAGGAGCATCTGGGACACCACTGACCAGAAACAGCCATTTAAGTACAAACACACAGCATATGAATCTAATGAATAAAGCACTGTCTGTAGAGACGGAGAAAACAGTGTCTCATCAGTTAATATACTGTTTTCCAAAGAAAAACATGTATCACCATTTTTCTATTGTTAGTTCACTACAACATATGAACACAGCAGCTGTCCTTTACATTGTGATGAATGGACCAACAGAAATGCTCCAAATTTACAGTGTGTTTTTTTACGCTTCTCCTTTAAAGTTAATATTTTGGAGATACATGTTTTGGACAGTGATGATATATACATTTAATAAAATAAATCTCATTTTTCTCTAAGGGGCCATTCTTTGGCTAGCAGTATTCACCACTAATATTGATCTCTCTTTTTTAACAGAGTATGTTTTACACAAAATGAATCTGATAGAGTGTGT
>NW_027101055.1:300000-436951 GCF_029633855.1 Hoplias malabaricus
GTAGCTTTAACTGTCTATTCCAATTGTGGGTGTCTCTATAGCTGTCACGTGATACAACTGAAAAGTTTAATTTTTTTTTAATTGATTTATTTATTTATGTGATATTGTATTTCACAGGGCCTGAGGGGGCCCTAGGGTCCCGCTCCGCTCCGCCTTTGGCGGAGGCCTGAGGGGGCCCTAGGGTCCCGCTCCAAGCCCGCCTGAGCCCGGCATCGCTCCGCTCGCCTTCGGCTCGCTCAGGGTGTTCTTGGCTTCAGAGATCCAACTATGTTTCTCAAACATGGTGGCTAAAATTTTCAGTCTGAGGGCCTATTTAAAACACTGAATTCAAATGGCCAACAGAGGTCGCTCTATGGCCTAGACTGCCTATTCCAATTGTGGGTGTCTCTGTAGCAGTCACGTGATACAGCTGAAAGATTTTTTTTTTTTTTTTTTGCCACACTGAGCGGAGCTAATATCGCGCAAGTCAGAAAACTCTCCCAAAAAACACTCAGAGAAAGAGACAGATTGTTTTTCGGACAGGTTTAACATGATACCATATCCTATGAAGTTACTAAACTTCTCAAGGATGGCGAAGAAAGCTCTAATTCCCGCCATTTTTTGTTAATTCACCATGAATTAAAAGAATAGACATGTACAGGCCTATTTAAGACACTGAATTCAACTGGCCAGCAGAGGTCGCTGTGTGGATTAGACTGCCTATTCCAATTGTGGGTGCCTCTATAGCTGTCACGTGGTACAGCTGACAGGATTTTTTATTTTTTTTTGCCACACTGGGCGAAGCTTAGATCGCGCAAGTCAGAAAACTCTCCCAAAAAACACTCAGAGAAAGAGACAGATTGTTTTTCGGACAGGTTTAACATGATAACGTATCCTATGAAGTGACTAAACTTCTCAAGGATGGCGAAGAAAGCTCTAATTCCCGCCATTTTTTGTTAATTCACCATGAATTAAAAGAATAGACATGTACAGGCCTATTTAAAACACTGATTTCAACTGGCCAGCAGAGGTCGCTGTGTGGACTAGACTGCCTATTCCAATTGTGGGTGTCTCTATAGCTGTCACGTGATACAGCTGAAAGATTTTTTTTTTTTTGCCACACTGAGCGGAGCTTAGATCGCGCAAGTCAGAAAACTCTCCCAAAAAACACTCAGAGAAAGAGACAGATTGTTTTTCGGACAGGATTAACACGATTACGTATCCTATGAAGTGACTAAACTTCTCAAGGATGGCGAAGAAAGCTCTAATTCCCGCCATTTTTTGTTAATTCACCATGAATTAAAAGAATAGACATGTACAGGCCTATTTAAAACACTGAATTCAACTGGCCAGCAGAGGTCGCTGTGTAGCTTTAACTGTCTATTCCAATTGTGGGTGTCTCTATAGCTGTCACGTGATACAACTGAAAAGTTTAATTTTTTTTTAATTGATTTATTTATTTATATGATATTGTATTTCACAGGGCCTGAGGGGGCCCTAGGGTCCCGCTCCGCTCCGCCTTTGGCGGAGGCCTGAGGGGGCCCTAGGGTCCCGCTCCGCTCCGCCTTTGGCGGAGGCCTGAGGGGGCCCTAGGGTCCCGCTCCGCTCCGCCTTTGGCGGAGGCCTGAGGGGGCCCTAGGGTCCCGCTCCAAGCCCGCCTGAGCCCGGCATCGCTCCGCTCGCCTTCGGCTCGCTCAGGGTGTTCTTGGCTTCAGAGATCCAACTATGTTTCTCAAACATGGTGGCTAAAATTTTCAGTCTGAGGGCCTATTTAAAACACTGAATTCAAATGGCCAACAGAGGTCGCTCTATGGCCTAGACTGCCTATTCCAATTGTGGGTGTCTCTATAGCTGTCACGTGATACAGCTGAAAGATTTTTTTTTTTTTTGCCACACTGAGCGGAGCTTAGATCGCGCAAGTCAGAAAACTCTCCCAAAAAACACTCAGAGAAAGAGACAGATTGTTTTTCGGACAGGTTTAACACGATTACGTATCCTATGAAGTGACTAAACTTCTCAAGGATGGCGAAGAAAGCTCTAATTCCCGCCATTTTTTGTTAATTCACCATGAATTAAAAGAATAGACATGTACAGGCCTATTTAAAACACTGAATTCAACTGGCCAGCAGAGGTCGCTGTGTAGCTTTAACTGTCTATTCCAATTGTGGGTGTCTCTATAGCTGTCACGTGATACAACTGAAAAGTTTAATTTTTTTTTAATTGATTTATTTATTTATATGATATTGTATTTCACAGGGCCTGAGGGGGCCCTAGGGTCCCGCTCCAAGCCCGCCTGAGCCCGGCATCGCTCCGCTCGCCTTCGGCTCGCTCAGGGTGTTCTTGGCTTCAGAGATCCAACTATGTTTCTCAAACATGGTGGCTAAAATTTTCAGTCTGAGGGCCTATTTAAAACACTGAATTCAAATGGCCAACAGAGGTCGCTCTATGGCCTAGACTGCCTATTCCAATTGTGGGTGTCTCTGTAGCAGTCACGTGATACAGCTGAAAGATTTTTTTTTTTTTTTTTTTTTTTTTTTTTTGCCACACTGAGCGGAGCTAATATCGCGCAAGTCAGAAAACTCTCCCAAAAAACACTCAGAGAAAGAGACAGATTGTTTTTCGGACAGGTTTAACATGATAACATATCCTATGAAGTTACTAAACTTCTCAAGGATGGCGAAGAAAGCTCTAATTCCCGCCATTTTTTGTTAATTCACCATGAATTAAAAGAATAGACATGTACAGGCCTATTTAAGACACTGAATTCAACTGGCCAGCAGAGGTCGCTGTGTGGATTAGACTGCCTATTCCAATTGTGGGTGCCTCTATAGCTGTCACGTGGTACAGCTGACAGGATTTTTTATTTTTTTTTGCCACACTGGGCGAAGCTTAGATCGCGCAAGTCAGAAAACTCTCCCAAAAAACACTCAGAGAAAGAGACAGATTGTTTTTCGGACAGGTTTAACATGATAACGTATCCTATGAAGTTACTAAACTTCTCAAGGATGGCGAAGAAAGCTCTAATTCCCGCCATTTTTTGTTAATTCACCATGAATTAAAAGAATAGACATGTACAGGCCTATTTAAGACACTGAATTCAACTGGCCAGCAGAGGTCGCTGTGTGGATTAGACTGCCTATTCCAATTGTGGGTGCCTCTATAGCTGTCACGTGGTACAGCTGACAGGATTTTTTTTTTTTTTTTGCCACACTGGGCGAAGCTTAGATCGCGCAAGTCAGAAAACTCTCCCAAAAAACACTCAGAGAAAGAGACAGATTGTTTTTCGGACAGGTTTAACATGATAACGTATCCTATGAAGTGACTAAACTTCTCAAGGATGGCGAAGAAAGCTCTAATTCCCGCCATTTTTTGTTAATTCACCATAAATTAAAAGAATAGACATGTACAGGCCTATTTAAGACACTGAATTCAACTGGCGAGCAGAGGTCGCTGTGTGGATTGGACTGCCTATTCCAATTGTGGGTGCCTCTATAGCTGTCACGTGGTACAGCTGACAGGATTTTTTTTTTTTTTTTGCCACACTGGGCGAAGCTTAGATCGCGCAAGTCAGAAAACTCTCCCAAAAAACACTCAGAGAAAGAGACAGATTGTTTTTCGGACAGGTTTAACATGATAACGTATCCTATGAAGTGACTAAACTTCTCAAGGATGGCGAAGAAAGCTCTAATTCCCGCCATTTTTTGTTAATTCACCATGAATTAAAAGAATAGACATGTACAGGCCTATTTAAGACACTGAATTCAACTGGCCAGCAGAGGTCGCTGTGTGGACTAGACTGCCTATTCCAATTGTGGGTGTCTCTATAGCTGTCACGTGATACAGCTGAAAGATTTTTTTTTTTTTGCCACACTGAGCGGAGCTTAGATCGCGCAAGTCAGAAAACTCTCCCAAAAAACACTCAGAGAAAGAGACAGATTGTTTTTCGGACAGGTTTAACACGATTACGTATCCTATGAAGTGACTAAACTTCTCAAGGATGGCGAAGAAAGCTCTAATTCCCGCCATTTTTTGTTAATTCACCATGAATTAAAAGAATAGACATGTACAGGCCTATTTAAAACACTGAATTCAACTGGCCAGCAGAGGTCGCTGTGTAGCTTTAACTGTCTATTCCAATTGTGGGTGTCTCTATAGCTGTCACGTGATACAACTGAAAAGTTTAATTTTTTTTTAATTGATTTATTTATTTATGTGATATTGTATTTCACAGGGCCTGAGGGGGCCCTAGGGTCCCGCTCCGCTCCGCCTTTGGCGGAGGCCTGAGGGGGCCCTAGGGTCCCGCTCCAAGCCCGCCTGAGCCCGGCATCGCTCCGCTCGCCTTCGGCTCGCTCAGGGTGTTCTTGGCTTCAGAGATCCAACTATGTTTCTCAAACATGGTGGCTAAAATTTTCAGTCTGAGGGCCTATTTAAAACACTGAATTCAAATGGCCAACAGAGGTCGCTCTATGGCCTAGACTGCCTATTCCAATTGTGGGTGTCTCTGTAGCAGTCACGTGATACAGCTGAAAGATTTTTTTTTTTTTTTTTTGCCACACTGAGCGGAGCTAATATCGCGCAAGTCAGAAAACTCTCCCAAAAAACACTCAGAGAAAGAGACAGATTGTTTTTCGGACAGGTTTAACATGATACCATATCCTATGAAGTTACTAAACTTCTCAAGGATGGCGAAGAAAGCTCTAATTCCCGCCATTTTTTGTTAATTCACCATGAATTAAAAGAATAGACATGTACAGGCCTATTTAAGACACTGAATTCAACTGGCCAGCAGAGGTCGCTGTGTGGATTAGACTGCCTATTCCAATTGTGGGTGCCTCTATAGCTGTCACGTGGTACAGCTGACAGGATTTTTTATTTTTTTTTGCCACACTGGGCGAAGCTTAGATCGCGCAAGTCAGAAAACTCTCCCAAAAAACACTCAGAGAAAGAGACAGATTGTTTTTCGGACAGGTTTAACATGATAACGTATCCTATGAAGTGACTAAACTTCTCAAGGATGGCGAAGAAAGCTCTAATTCCCGCCATTTTTTGTTAATTCACCATGAATTAAAAGAATAGACATGTACAGGCCTATTTAAAACACTGAATTCAACTGGCCAGCAGAGGTCGCTGTGTGGACTAGACTGCCTATTCCAATTGTGGGTGTCTCTATAGCTGTCACGTGATACAGCTGAAAGATTTTTTTTTTTTTGCCACACTGAGCGGAGCTTAGATCGCGCAAGTCAGAAAACTCTCCCAAAAAACACTCAGAGAAAGAGACAGATTGTTTTTCGGACAGGTTTAACACGATTACGTATCCTATGAAGTGACTAAACTTCTCAAGGATGGCGAAGAAAGCTCTAATTCCCGCCATTTTTTGTTAATTCACCATGAATTAAAAGAATAGACATGTACAGGCCTATTTAAAACACTGAATTCAACTGGCCAGCAGAGGTCGCTGTGTAGCTTTAACTGTCTATTCCAATTGTGGGTGTCTCTATAGCTGTCACGTGATACAACTGAAAAGTTTAATTTTTTTTTAATTGATTTATTTATTTATATGATATTGTATTTCACAGGGCCTGAGGGGGCCCTAGGGTCCCGCTCCGCTCCGCCTTTGGCGGAGGCCTGAGGGGGCCCTAGGGTCCCGCTCCAAGCCCGCCTGAGCCCGGCATCGCTCCGCTCGCCTTCGGCTCGCTCAGGGTGTTCTTGGCTTCAGAGATCCAACTATGTTTCTCAAACATGGTGGCTAAAATTTTCAGTCTGAGGGCCTATTTAAAACACTGAATTCAAATGGCCAACAGAGGTCGCTCTATGGCCTAGACTGCCTATTCCAATTGTGGGTGTCTCTGTAGCAGTCACGTGATACAGCTGAAAGATTTTTTTTTTTTTTTTTTTTTTTTTTTTTTTGCCACACTGAGCGGAGCTAATATCGCGCAAGTCAGAAAACTCTCCCAAAAAACACTCAGAGAAAGAGACAGATTGTTTTTCGGACAGGTTTAACATGATACCATATCCTATGAAGTTACTAAACTTCTCAAGGATGGCGAAGAAAGCTCTAATTCCCGCCATTTTTTGTTAATTCACCATGAATTAAAAGAATAGACATGTACAGGCCTATTTAAGACACTGAATTCAACTGGCCAGCAGAGGTCGCTGTGTGGATTAGACTGCCTATTCCAATTGTGGGTGCCTCTATAGCTGTCACGTGGTACAGCTGACAGGATTTTTTATTTTTTTTTGCCACACTGGGCGAAGCTTAGATCGCGCAAGTCAGAAAACTCTCCCAAAAAACACTCAGAGAAAGAGACAGATTGTTTTTCGGACAGGTTTAACATGATAACGTATCCTATGAAGTGACTAAACTTCTCAAGGATGGCGAAGAAAGCTCTAATTCCCGCCATTTTTTGTTAATTCACCATGAATTAAAAGAATAGACATGTACAGGCCTATTTAAGACACTGAATTCAACTGGCGAGCAGAGGTCGCTGTGTGGATTAGACTGCCTATTCCAATTGTGGGTGCCTCTATAGCTGTCACGTGGTACAGCTGACAGGATTTTTTTTTTTTTTTTGCCACACTGGGCGAAGCTTAGATCGCGCAAGTCAGAAAACTCTCCCAAAAAACACTCAGAGAAAGAGACAGATTGTTTTTCGGACAGGTTTAACATGATAACGTATCCTATGAAGTGACTAAACTTCTCAAGGATGGCGAAGAAAGCTCTAATTCCCGCCATTTTTTGTTAATTCACCATGAATTAAAAGAATAGACATGTACAGGCCTATTTAAGACACTGAATTCAACTGGCCAGCAGAGATCGCTGTGTGGACTAGACTGCCTATTCCAATTGTGGGTGTCTCTATAGCTGTCACGTGATACAGCTGAAAGATTTTTTTTTTTTTTGCCACACTGAGCGGAGCTTAGATCGCGCAAGTCAGAAAACTCTCCCAAAAAACACTCAGAGAAAGAGACAGATTGTTTTTCGGACAGGTTTAACACGATTACGTATCCTATGAAGTGACTAAACTTCTCAAGGATGGCGAAGAAAGCTCTAATTCCCGCCATTTTTTGTTAATTCACCATGAATTAAAAGAATAGACATGTACAGGCCTATTTAAAGCACTGAATTCAACTGGCCAGCAGAGGTCGCTGTGTAGCTTTAACTGCCTATTCCAATTGTGGGTGTCTCTATAGCTGTCACGTGATACAACTGAAAAGTTTAATTTTTTCTTAATTGATTTATTTATTTATATGATATTGTATTTCACAGGGTCAGGGGGCCCTAGGGTCCCGCTCCAAGCCCGCCTGAGCCCGGCATCGCTCCGCTCGCCTTCGGCTCGCTCAGGGTGTTCTTGGCTTCAGAGATCCAACTATGTTTCTCAAACATGGTGGCTAAAATTTTCAGTCTGAGGGCCTATTTAAAACACTGAATTCAAATGGCCAACAGAGGTCGCTCTATGGCCTAGACTGCCTATTCCAATTGTGGGTGTCTCTGTAGCAGTCACGTGATACAGCTGAAAGATTTTTTTTTTTTTTTTTTCGCCACACTGAGCGGAGCTAATATCGCGCAAGTCAGAAAACTCTCCCAAAAAACACTCAGAGAAAGAGACAGATTGTTTTTCGGACAGGTTTAACATGATAACATATCCTATGAAGTGACTAAACTTCTCAAGGATGGCGAAGAAAGCTCTAATTCCCGCCATTTTTTGTTAATTCACCATGAATTAAAAGAATAGACATGTACAGGCCTATTTAAGACACTGAATTCAACTGGCCAGCAGAGGTCGCTGTGTGGATTAGACTGCCTATTCCAATTGTGGGTGCCTCTATAGCTGTCACGTGGTACAGCTGACAGGATTTTTTTTTTTTTTTTGCCACACTGGGCGAAGCTTAGATCGCGCAAGTCAGAAAACTCTCCCAAAAAACACTCAGAGAAAGAGACAGATTGTTTTTCGGACAGGTTTAACATGATAACGTATCCTATGAAGTGACTAAACCTCTCAAGGATGGCGAAGAAAGCTCTAATTCCCGCCATTTTTTGTTAATTCACCATGAATTAAAAGAATAGACATGTACAGGCCTATTTAAAACACTGAATTCAACTGGCCAGCAGAGGTCGCTGTGTGGATTAGACTGCCTATTCCAATTGTGGGTGTCTCTATAGCTGTCACGTGATACAGCTGAAAGATTTTTTTTTTTTTTGCCACACTGAGCGGAGCTTAGATCGCGCAAGTCAGAAAACTCTCCCAAAAAACACTCAGAGAAAGAGACAGATTGTTTTTCGGACAGGTTTAACACGATTACGTATCCTATGAAGTGACTAAACTTCTCAAGGATGGCGAAGAAAGCTCTAATTCCCGCCATTTTTTGTTAATTCACCATGAATTAAAAGAATAGACATGTACAGGCCTATTTAAAACACTGAATTCAACTGGCCAGCAGAGGTTGCTGTGTGGATTAGACTGCCTATTCCAATTGTGGGTGTCTCTATAGCTGTCACGTGATACAGCTGAAAGATTTTTTTTTTTTTTTGCCACACTGAGCGGAGCTTAGATCGCGCAAGTCAGAAAACTCTCCCAAAAAACACTCAGAGAAAGAGACAGATTGTTTTTCGGACAGGTTTAACACGATTACGTATCCTATGAAGTGACTAAACTTCTCAAGGATGGCGAAGAAAGCTCTAATTCCCGCCATTTTTTGTTAATTCACCATGAATTAAAAGAATAGACATGTACAGGCCTATTTAAAACACTGAATTCAACTGGCCAGCAGAGGTCGCTGTGTAGCTTTAACTGCCTATTCCAATTGTGGGTGTCTCTATAGCTGTCACGTGATACAACTGAAAAGTTTAATTTTTTTTTAATTGATTTATTTATTTATATGATATTGTATTTCACAGGGTCAGGGGGCCCGCTCCGCTCCGCCTTCGGCGGAGGCCTGAGGGGGCCCTAGGGTCCCGCTCCAAGCCCGCCTGAGCCCGGCATCGCTCCGCTCGCCTTCGGCTCGCTCAGGGTGTTCTTGGCTTCAGAGATCCAACTATGTTTCTCAAACATGGTGGCTAAAAATTTCAGTCTGAGGGCCTATTTAAAACACTGAATTCAAATGGCCAACAGAGGTCGCTCCATGGCCTAGACTGCCTATTCCAATTGTGGGTGTCTCTGTAGCAGTCACGTGATACAGCTGAAAGATTTTTTTTTTTTTTTTTTTGCCACACTGAGCGGAGCTAATATCGCGCAAGTCAGAAAACTCTCCCAAAAAACACTCAGAGAAAGAGACAGATTGTTTTTCGGACAGGTTTAACATGATAACATATCCTATGAAGTTACTAAACTTCTCAAGGATGGCGAAGAAAGCTCTAATTCCCGCCATTTTTTGTTAATTCACCATGAATTAAAAGAATAGACATGTACAGGCCTATTTAAGACACTGAATTCAACTGGCCAGCAGAGGTCGCTGTGTGGACTAGACTGCCTATTCCAATTGTGGGTGTCTCTATAGCTGTCACGTGATACAGCTGAAAGATTTTTTTTTTTTTTGCCACACTGAGCGGAGCTTAGATCGCGCAAGTCAGAAAACTCTCCCAAAAAACACTCAGAGAAAGAGACAGATTGTTTTTCGGACAGGTTTAACACGATTACGTATCCTATGAAGTGACTAAACTTCTCAAGGATGGCGACGAAAGCTCTAATTCCCGCCATTTTTTGTTAATTCACCATGAATTGAAAGAATAGACATGTACAGGCCTATTTAAAACACTGAATTCAACTGGCCAGCAGAGGTCGCTGTGTAGCTTTAACTGCCTATTCCAATTGTGGGTGTCTCTATAGCTGTCACGTGATACAACTGAAAAGTTTAATTTTTTTTTAATTGATTTATTTATTTATATGATATTGTATTTCACAGGGCCTGAGGGGGCCCTAGGGTCCCGCTCCGCTCCGCCTTCGGCGGAGGCCTGAGGGGGCCCTAGGGTCCCGCTCCAAGCCCGCCTGAGCCCGGCATCGCTCCGCTCGCCTTCGGCTCACTCAGGGTGTTCTTGGCTTCAGAGATCCAACTATGTTTCTCAAACATGGTGGCTAAAATTTTCAGTCTGAGGGCCTATTTAAAACACTGAATTCAAATGGCCAACAGAGGTCGCTCTATGGCCTAGACTGCCTATTCCAATTGTGGGTGTCTCTGTAGCAGTCACGTGATACAGCTGAAAGATTTTTTTTTTTTTTTTTTGCCACACTGAGCGGAGCTTATATCGCGCCAGTCAGAAAACTCTCCCAAAAAACACTCAGAGAAAGAGACAGATTGTTTTTCGGACAGGTTTAACATGATAACATATCCTATGAAGTGACTAAACTTCTCAAGGATGGCGAAGAAAGCTCTAATTCCCGCCATTTTTTGTTAATTCACCATGAATTAAAAGAATAGACATGTACAGGCCTATTTAAGACACTGAATTCAACTGGCCAGCAGAGGTCGCTGTGTGGATTAGACTGCCTATTCCAATTGTGGGTGTCTCTATAGCTGTCACGTGGTACAGCTGACAGGATTTTTTTTTATTTTTTTTTGCCACACTGGGCGAAGCTTAGATCGCGCAAGTCAGAAAACTCTCCCAAAAAACACTCAGAGAAAGAGACAGATTGTTTTTCGGACAGGTTTAACACGATTACGTATCCTATGAAGTGACTAAACTTCTCAAGGATGGCGAAGAAAGCTCTAATTCCCGCCATTTTTTGTTAATTCACCATGAATTAAAAGAATAGACATGTACAGGCCTATTTAAAACACTGAATTCAACTGGCCAGCAGAGGTCGCTGTGTGGATTAGACAGCCTATTCCAATTGTGGGTGTCTCTATAGCTGTCACGTGATACAGCTGAAAGATTTTTTTTTTTTTTGCCACACTGAGCGGAGCTTAGATCGCGCAAGTCAGAAAACTCTCCCAAAAAACACTCAGAGAAAGAGACAGATTGTTTTTCGGACAGGTTTAACACGATTACGTATCCTATGAAGTGACTAAACTTCTCAAGGATGGCGAAGAAAGCTCTAATTCCCGCCATTTTTTGTTAATTCACCATGAATTAAAAGAATAGACATGTACAGGCCTATTTAAAACACTGAATTCAACTGGCCAGCAGAGGTCGCTGTGTAGCTTTAACTGCCTATTCCAATTGTGGGTGTCTCTATAGCTGTCACGTGATACAACTGAAAAGTTTAATTTTTTTTTAATTGATTTATTTATTTATATGATATTGTATTTCACAGGGTCAGGGGGCCCTAGGGTCCCGCTCCAAGCCCGCCTGAGCCCGGCATCGCTCCGCTCGCCTTCGGCTCGCTCAGGGTGTTCTTGGCTTCAGAGATCCAACTATGTTTCTCAAACATGGTGGCTAAAAATTTCAGTCTGAGGGCCTATTTAAAACACTGAATTCAAATGGCCAACAGAGGTCGCTCCATGGCCTAGACTGCCTATTCCAATTGTGGGTGTCTCTGTAGCAGTCACGTGATACAGCTGAAAGATTTTTTTTTTTTTTTTTTTGCCACACTGAGCGGAGCTAATATCGCGCAAGTCAGAAAACTCTCCCAAAAAACACTCAGAGAAAGAGACAGATTGTTTTTCGGACAGGTTTAACATGATAACGTATCCTATGAAGTGACTAAACTTCTCAAGGATGGCGAAGAAAGCTCTAATTCCCGCCATTTTTTGTTAATTCACCATGAATTAAAAGAATAGACATGTACAGGCCTATTTAAGACACTGAATTCAACTGGCCAGCAGAGGTCGCTGTGTGGATTAGACTGCCTATTCCAATTGTGGGTGCCTCTATAGCTGTCACGTGGTACAGCTGACAGGATTTTTTATTTTTTTTTGCCACACTGGCCGAAGCTTAGATCGCGCAAGTCAGAAAACTCTCCCAAAAAACACTCAGAGAAAGAGACAGATTGTTTTTCGGACAGGTTTAACATGATAACGTATCCTATGAAGTGACTAAACTTCTCAAGGATGGCGAAGAAAGCTCTAATTCCCGCCATTTTTTGTTAATTCACCATGAATTAAAAGAATAGACAGGTACAGGCCTATTTAAAACACTGAATTCAACTGGCCAGCAGAGGTCGCTGTGTGGATTAGACTGCCTATTCCAATTGTGGGTGTCTCTATAGCTGTCACGTGATACAGCTGAAAGATTTTTTTTTTTTTGCCACACTGAGCGGAGCTTAGATCGCGCAAGTCAGAAAACTCTCCCAAAAAACACTCAGAGAAAGAGACAGATTGTTTTTCGGACAGGTTTAACACGATTACGTATCCTATGAAGTGACTAAACTTCTCAAGGATGGCGAAGAAAGCTCTAATTCCCGCCATTTTTTGTTAATTCACCATGAATTAAAAGAATAGACATGTACAGGCCTATTTAAAACACTGAATTCAACTGGCCAGCAGAGGTCGCTGTGTAGCTTTAACTGCCTATTCCAATTGTGGGTGTCTCTATAGCTGTCACGTGATACAACTGAAAAGTTTAATTTTTTTTTAATTGATTTATTTATTTATATGATATTGTATTTCACAGGGTCAGGGGGCCCTAGGGTCCCGCTCCGCTCCGCCTCCGGCGGAGGCCTGAGGGGGCCCTAGGGTCCCGCTCCGCTCCGCCTCCGGCGGAGGCCTGAGGGGGCCCTAGGGTCCCGCTCCAAGCCCGCCTGAGCCCGGCATCGCTCCGCTAGCCTTCGGCTCGCTCAGGGTGTTCTTGGCTTCAGAGATCCAACTATGTTTCTCAAACATGGTGGCTAAAATTTTCAGTCTGAGGGCCCATTTAAAACACTGAATTCAAATGGCCAACAGAGGTCGCTCTATGGCCTAGACTGCCTATTCCAATTGTGGGTGTCTCTGTAGCAGTCACGTGATACAGCTGAAAGATTTTTTTTTTTTTTTTTTTGCCACACTGAGCGGAGCTTATATCGCGCAAGTCAGAAAACTCTCCCAAAAAACACTCAGAGAAAGAGACAGATTGTTTTTCGGACAGGTTTAACATGATAACATATCCTATGAAGTTACTAAACTTCTCAAGGATGGCGAAGAAAGCTCTAATTCCCGCCATTTTTTGTTAATTCACCATGAATTAAAAGAATAGACATGTACAGGCCTATTTAAGACACTGAATTCAACTGGCCAGCAGAGGTCGCTGTGTGGATTAGACTGCCTATTCCAACTGTGGGTGTCTCTATAGCTGTCACGTGGTACAGCTGACAGGATTTTTTTTTTTTTTTTTTTGCCACACTGGGCGAAGCTTAGATCGCGCAAGTCAGAAAACTCTCCCAAAAAACACTCAGAGAAAGAGACAGATTGTTTTTCGGACAGGTTTAACACGATTACGTATCCTATGAAGTGACTAAACTTCTCAAGGATGGCGAAGAAAGCTCTAATTCCCGCCATTTATTGTTAATTCACCATGAATTAAAAGAATAGACATGTACAGGCCTATTTAAAACACTGAATTCAACTGGCCAGCAGAGGTCGCTGTGTGGATTAGACTGCCTATTCCAATTGTGGGTGTCTCTATAGCTGTCACGTGATACAGCTGAAAGATTTTTTTTTTTTTTGCCACACTGAGCGGAGCTTAGATCGCGCAAGTCAGAAAACTCTCCCAAAAAACACTCAGAGAAAGAGACAGATTGTTTTTCGGACAGGTTTAACACGATTACGTATCCTATGAAGTGACTAAACTTCTCAAGGATGGCGAAGAAAGCTCTAATTCCCGCCATTTTTTGTTAATTCACCATGAATTAAAAGAATAGACATGTACAGGCCTATTTAAAACACTGAATTCAACTGGCCAGCAGAGGTCGCTGTGTAGCTTTAACTGCCTATTCCAATTGTGGGTGTCTCTATAGCTGTCACGTGATACAACTGAAAAGTTTAATTTTTTTTTAATTGATTTATTTATTTATATGATATTGTATTTCACAGGGTCAGGGGGCCCTAGGGTCCCGCTCCAAGCCCGCCTGAGCCCGGCATCGCTCCGCTCGCCTTCGGCTCGCTCAGGGTGTTCTTGGCTTCAGAGATCCAACTATGTTTCTCAAACATGGTGGCTAAAAATTTCAGTCTGAGGGCCTATTTAAAACACTGAATTCAAATGGCCAACAGAGGTCGCTCCATGGCCTAGACTGCCTATTCCAATTGTGGGTGTCTCTGTAGCAGTCACGTGATACAGCTGAAAGATTTTTTTTTTTTTTTTTTTGCCACACTGAGCGGAGCTAATATCGCGCAAGTCAGAAAACGCTCCCAAAAAACACTCAGAGAAAGAGACAGATTGTTTTTCGGACAGGTTTAACATGATAACATATCCTATGAAGTTACTAAACTTCTCAAGGATGGCGAAGAAAGCTCTAATTCCCGCCATTTTTTGTTAATTCACCATGAATTAAAAGAATAGACATGTACAGGCCTATTTAAGACACTGAATTCAACTGGCCAGCAGAGGTCGCTGTGTGGATTAGACTGCCTATTCCAATTGTGGGTGTCTCTATAGCTGTCACGTGATACAGCTGAAAGATTTTTTTTTTTTTGCCACACTGAGCGGAGCTTAGATCGCGCAAGTCAGAAAACTCTCCCAAAAAACACTCAGAGAAAGAGACAGATTGTTTTTCGGACAGGTTTAACACGATTACGTATCCTATGAAGTGACTAAACTTCTCAAGGATGGCGAAGAAAGCTCTAATTCCCGCCATTTTTTGTTAATTCACCATGAATTAAAAGAATAGACATGTACAGGCCTATTTAAAACACTGAATTCAACTGGCCAGCAGAGGTCGCTGTGTAGCTTTAACTGCCTATTCCAATTGTGGGTGTCTCTATAGCTGTCACGTGATACAACTGAAAAGTTTAATTTTTTTTTAATTGATTTATTTATTTATATGATATTGTATTTCACAGGGTCAGGGGGCCCTAGGGTCCCGCTCCGCTCCGCCTCCGGCGGAGGCCTGAGGGGGCCCTAGGGTCCCGCTCCGCTCCGCCTCCGGCGGAGGCCTGAGGGGGCCCTAGGGTCCCGCTCCAAGCCCGCCTGAGCCCGGCATCGCTCCGCTAGCCTTCGGCTCGCTCAGGGTGTTCTTGGCTTCAGAGATCCAACTATGTTTCTCAAACATGGTGGCTAAAATTTTCAGTCTGAGGGCCCATTTAAAACACTGAATTCAAATGGCCAACAGAGGTCGCTCTATGGCCTAGACTGCCTATTCCAATTGTGGGTGTCTCTGTAGCAGTCACGTGATACAGCTGAAAGATTTTTTTTTTTTTTTTTTTGCCACACTGAGCGGAGCTTATATCGCGCAAGTCAGAAAACTCTCCCAAAAAACACTCAGAGAAAGAGACAGATTGTTTTTCGGACAGGTTTAACATGATAACATATCCTATGAAGTTACTAAACTTCTCAAGGATGGCGAAGAAAGCTCTAATTCCCGCCATTTTTTGTTAATTCACCATGAATTAAAAGAATAGACATGTACAGGCCTATTTAAGACACTGAATTCAACTGGCCAGCAGAGGTCGCTGTGTGGATTAGACTGCCTATTCCAACTGTGGGTGTCTCTATAGCTGTCACGTGGTACAGCTGACAGGATTTTTTTTTTTTTTTTTTTGCCACACTGGGCGAAGCTTAGATCGCGCAAGTCAGAAAACTCTCCCAAAAAACACTCAGAGAAAGAGACAGATTGTTTTTCGGACAGGTTTAACACGATTACGTATCCTATGAAGTGACTAAACTTCTCAAGGATGGCGAAGAAAGCTCTAATTCCCGCCATTTATTGTTAATTCACCATGAATTAAAAGAATAGACATGTACAGGCCTATTTAAAACACTGAATTCAACTGGCCAGCAGAGGTCGCTGTGTGGATTAGACTGCCTATTCCAATTGTGGGTGTCTCTATAGCTGTCACGTGATACAGCTGAAAGATTTTTTTTTTTTTTGCCACACTGAGCGGAGCTTAGATCGCGCAAGTCAGAAAACTCTCCCAAAAAACACTCAGAGAAAGAGACAGATTGTTTTTCGGACAGGTTTAACACGATTACGTATCCTATGAAGTGACTAAACTTCTCAAGGATGGCGAAGAAAGCTCTAATTCCCGCCATTTTTTGTTAATTCACCATGAATTAAAAGAATAGACATGTACAGGCCTATTTAAAACACTGAATTCAACTGGCCAGCAGAGGTCGCTGTGTAGCTTTAACTGCCTATTCCAATTGTGGGTGTCTCTATAGCTGTCACGTGATACAACTGAAAAGTTTAATTTTTTTTTAATTGATTTATTTATTTATATGATATTGTATTTCACAGGGTCAGGGGGCCCTAGGGTCCCGCTCCAAGCCCGCCTGAGCCCGGCATCGCTCCGCTCGCCTTCGGCTCGCTCAGGGTGTTCTTGGCTTCAGAGATCCAACTATGTTTCTCAAACATGGTGGCTAAAAATTTCAGTCTGAGGGCCTATTTAAAACACTGAATTCAAATGGCCAACAGAGGTCGCTCCATGGCCTAGACTGCCTATTCCAATTGTGGGTGTCTCTGTAGCAGTCACGTGATACAGCTGAAAGATTTTTTTTTTTTTTTTTTTGCCACACTGAGCGGAGCTAATATCGCGCAAGTCAGAAAACGCTCCCAAAAAACACTCAGAGAAAGAGACAGATTGTTTTTCGGACAGGTTTAACATGATAACATATCCTATGAAGTTACTAAACTTCTCAAGGATGGCGAAGAAAGCTCTAATTCCCGCCATTTTTTGTTAATTCACCATGAATTAAAAGAATAGACATGTACAGGCCTATTTAAGACACTGAATTCAACTGGCCAGCAGAGGTCGCTGTGTGGATTAGACTGCCTATTCCAATTGTGGGTGTCTCTATAGCTGTCACGTGATACAGCTGAAAGATTTTTTTTTTTTTGCCACACTGAGCGGAGCTTAGATCGCGCAAGTCAGAAAACTCTCCCAAAAAACACTCAGAGAAAGAGACAGATTGTTTTTCGGACAGGTTTAACACGATTACGTATCCTATGAAGTGACTAAACTTCTCAAGGATGGCGAAGAAAGCTCTAATTCCCGCCATTTTTTGTTAATTCACCATGAATTAAAAGAATAGACATGTACAGGCCTATTTAAAACACTGAATTCAACTGGCTAGCAGAGGTCGCTGTGTGGATTAGACTGCCTATTCCAATTGTGGGTGTCTCTATAGCTGTCACGTGATACAGCTGAAAGATTTTTTTTTTTTTGCCACACTGAGCGGAGCTTAGATCGCGCAAGTCAGAAAACTCTCCCAAAAAACACTCAGAGAAAGAGACAGATTGTTTTTCGGACAGGTTTAACACGATTACGTATCCTATGAAGTGACTAAACTTCTCAAGGATGGCGAAGAAAGCTCTAATTCCCGCCATTTTTTGTTAATTCACCATGAATTAAAAGAATAGACATGTACAGGCCTATTTAAAACACTGAATTCAACTGGCCAGCAGAGGTCGCTGTGTAGCTTTAACTGCCTATTCCAATTGTGGGTGTCTCTATAGCTGTCACGTGATACAACTGAAAAGTTTAATTTTTTTTTAATTGATTTATTTATTTATATGATATTGTATTTCACAGGGTCAGGGGGCCCTAGGGTCCCGCTCCGCTCCGCCTTCGGCGGAGGCCTGAGGGGGCCCTAGGGTCCCGCTCCGCTCCGCCTTCGGCGGAGGCCTGAGGGGGCCCTAGGGTCCCGCTCCGCTCCGCCTTCGGCGGAGGCCTGAGGGGGCCCTAGGGTCCCGCTCCGCTCCGCCTTCGGCGGAGGCCTGAGGGGGCCCTAGGGTCCCGCTCCGCTCCGCCTTCGGCGGAGGCCTGAGGGGGCCCTAGGGTCCCGCTCCGCTCCGCCTTCGGCGGAGGCCTGAGGGGGCCCTAGGGTCCCGCTCCAAGCCCGCCTGAGCCCGGCATCGCTCCGCTCGCCTTCGGCTCGCTCAGGGTGTTCTTGGCTTCGGAGATCCAACTATGTTTCTCAAACATGGTGGCTAAAAATTTCAGTCTGAGGGCCTATTTAAAACACTGAATTCAAATGGCCAACAGAGGTCGCTCCATGGCCTAGACTGCCTATTCCAATTGTGGGTGTCTCTGTAGCAGTCACGTGATACAGCTGAAAGATTTTTTTTTTTTTTTTTTTGCCACACTGAGCGGAGCTAATATCGCGCAAGTCAGAAAACTCTCCCAAAAAACACTCAGAGAAAGAGACAGATTATTTTTCGGACAGGTTTAACATGATAACATATCCTATGAAGTTACTAAACTTCTCAAGGATGGCGAAGAAAGCTCTAATTCCCGCCATTTTTTGTTAATTCACCATGAATTAAAAGAATAGACATGTACAGGCCTATTTAAGACACTGAATTCAACTGGCCAGCAGAGGTCGCTGTGTGGATTAGACTGCCTATTCCAATTGTGGGTGCCTCTATAGCTGTCACGTGGTACAGCTGACAGGATTTTTTATTTTTTTTTGCCACACTGGGCGAAGCTTAGATCGCGCAAGTCAGAAAACTCTCCCAAAAAACACTCAGAGAAAGAGACAGATTGTTTTTCGGACAGGTTTAACATGATAACGTATCCTATGAAGTGACTAAACTTCTCAAGGATGGCGAAGAAAGCTCTAATTCCCGCCATTTTTTGTTAATTCACCATGAATTAAAAGAATAGACATGTACAGGCCTATTTAAAACACTGAATTCAACTGGCCAGCAGAGGTCGCTGTGTAGCTTTAACTGCCTATTCCAATTGTGGGTGTCTCTATAGCTGTCACGTGATACAACTGAAAAGTTTAATTTTTTTTTAATTGATTTATTTATTTATATGATATTGTATTTCACAGGGTCAGGGGGCCCTAGGGTCCCGCTCCGAGCCCGCCTGAGCCCGGCATCGCTCCGCTCGCCTTCGGCTCGCTCAGGGTGTTCTTGGCTTCAGAGATCCAACTATGTTTCTCAAACATGGTGGCTAAAATTTTCAGTCTGAGGGCCTATTTAAAACACTGAATTCAAATGGCCAACAGAGGTCGCTCTATGGCCTAGACTGCCTATTCCAATTGTGGGTGTCTCTGTAGCAGTCACGTGATACAGCTGAAAGATTTTTTTTTTTTTTTTTTGCCACACTGAGCGGAGCTTATATCGCGCAAGTCAGAAAACTCTCCCAAAAAACACTCAGAGAAAGAGACAGATTGTTTTTCGGACAGGTTTAACATGATAACATATCCTATGAAGTTACTAAACTTCTCAAGGATGGCGAAGAAAGCTCTAATTCCCGCCATTTTTTGTTAATTCACCATGAATTAAAAGAATAGACATGTACAGGCCTATTTAAGACATTGAATTCAACTGGCCAGCAGAGGTCGCTGTGTGGATTAGACTGCCTATTCCAATTGTGGGTGTCTCTATAGCTGTCACGTGGTACAGCTGACAGGAATTTTTTTTTTTTTTTTTTGCCACACTGGGCGAAGCTTAGATCGCGCAAGTCAGAAAACTCTCCCAAAAAACACTCAGAGAAAGAGACAGATTGTTTTTCGGACAGGTTTAACACGATTACGTATCCTATGAAGTGACTAAACTTCTCAAGGATGGCGAAGAAAGCTCTAATTCCCGCCATTTTTTGTTAATTCACCATGAATTAAAAGAATAGACATGTACAGGCCTATTTAAAACACTGAATTCAACCGGCCAGCAGAGGTCGCTGTGTGGATTAGACTGCCTATTCCAATTGTGGGTTTCTCTATAGCTGTCACGTGATACAGCTGAAAGATTTTTTATTTTTTTGCCACACTGAGCGGAGCTTAGATCGCGCAAGTCAGAAAACTCTCCCAAAAAACACTCAGAGAAAGAGACAGATTGTTTTTCGGACAGGTTTAACACGATTACGTATCCTATGAAGTGACTAAACTTCTCAAGGATGGCGAAGAAAGCTCTAATTCCCGCCATTTTTTGTTAATTCACCATGAATTAAAAGAATAGACATGTACAGGCCTATTTAAAGCACTGAATTCAACTGGCCAGCAGAGGTCGCTGTGTAGCTTTAACTGCCTATTCCAATTGTGGGTGTCTCTATAGCTGTCACGTGATACAACTGAAAAGTTTAATTTTTTTTTAATTGATTTATTTATTTATATGATATTGTATTTCACAGGGTCAGGGGGCCCTAGGGTCCCGCTCCAAGCCCGCCTGAGCCCGGCATCGCTCCGCTCGCCTTCGGCTCGCTCAGGGTGTTCTTGGCTTCAGAGATCCAACTATGTTTCTCAAACATGGTGGCTAAAAATTTCAGTCTGAGGGCCTATTTAAAACACTGAATTCAAATGGCCAACAGAGGTCGCTCCATGGCCTAGACTGCCTATTCCAATTGTGGGTGTCTCTGTAGCAGTCACGTGATACAGCTGAAAGATTTTTTTTTTTTTTTTTTTTGCCACACTGAGCGGAGCTAATATCGCGCAAGTCAGAAAACTCTCCCAAAAAACACTCAGAGAAAGAGACAGATTGTTTTTCGGACAGGTTTAACATGATAACATATCCTATGAAGTTACTAAACTTCTCAAGGATGGCGAAGAAAGCTCTAATTCCCGCCATTTTTTGTTAATTCACCATGAATTAAAAGAATAGACATGTACAGGCCTATTTAAGACACTGAATTCAACTGGCCAGCAGAGGTCGCTGTGTGGATTAGACTGCCTATTCCAATTGTGGGTGCCTCTATAGCTGTCACGTGGTACAGCTGACAGGATTTTTTATTTTTTTTTGCCACACTGGGCGAAGCTTAGATCGCGCAAGTCAGAAAACTCTCCCAAAAAACACTCAGAGAAAGAGACAGATTGTTTTTCGGACAGGTTTAACATGATAACGTATCCTATGAAGTGACTAAACTTCTCAAGGATGGCGAAGAAAGCTCTAATTCCCGCCATTTTTTGTTAATTCACCATGAATTAAAAGAATAGACACGTACAGGCCTATTTAAGACACTGAATTCAACTGGCCAACAGAGGTCGCTGTGTGGACTAGACTGCCTATTCCAATTGTGGGTGTCTCTATAGCTGTCACGTGATACAGCTGAAAGATTTTTTTTTTTTTTGCCACACTGAGCGGAGCTTAGATCGCGCAAGTCAGAAAACTCTCCCAAAAAACACTCAGAGAAAGAGACAGATTGTTTTTCGGACAGGTTTAACACGATTACGTATCCTATGAAGTGACTAAACTTCTCAAGGATGGCGACGAAAGCTCTAATTCCCGCCATTTTTTGTTAATTCACCATGAATTGAAAGAATAGACATGTACAGGCCTATTTAAAACACTGAATTCAACTGGCCAGCAGAGGTCGCTGTGTAGCTTTAACTGCCTATTCCAATTGTGGGTGTCTCTATAGCTGTCACGTGATACAACTGAAAAGTTTAATTTTTTTTTAATTGATTTATTTATTTATATGATATTGTATTTCACAGGGTCAGGGGGCCCGCTCCGCTCCGCCTTCGGCGGAGGCCTGAGGGGGCCCTAGGGTCCCGCTCCAAGCCCGCCTGAGCCCGGCATCGCTCCGCTCGCCTTCGGCTCGCTCAGGGTGTTCTTGGCTTCAGAGATCCAACTATGTTTCTCAAACATGGTGGCTAAAAATTTCAGTCTGAGGGCCTATTTAAAACACTGAATTCAAATGGCCAACAGAGGTCGCTCCATGGCCTAGACTGCCTATTCCAATTGTGGGTGTCTCTGTAGCAGTCACGTGATACAGCTGAAAGATTTTTTTTTTTTTTTTTTGCCACACTGAGCGGAGCTAATATCGCGCAAGTCAGAAAACTCTCCCAAAAAACACTCAGAGAAAGAGACAGATTGTTTTTCGGACAGGTTTAACATGATAACATATCCTATGAAGTTACTAAACTTCTCAAGGATGGCGAAGAAAGCTCTAATTCCCGCCATTTTTTGTTAATTCACCATGAATTAAAAGAATAGACATGTACAGGCCTATTTAAGACACTGAATTCAACTGGCCAGCAGAGGTCGCTGTGTGGATTAGACTGCCTATTCCAATTGTGGGTGCCTCTATAGCTGTCACGTGGTACAGCTGACAGGATTTTTTATTTTTTTTTGCCACACTGGGCGAAGCTTAGATCGCGCAAGTCAGAAAACTCTCCCAAAAAACACTCAGAGAAAGAGACAGATTGTTTTTCGGACAGGTTTAACATGATAACGTATCCTATGAAGTGACTAAACTTCTCAAGGATGGCGAAGAAAGCTCTAATTCCCGCCATTTTTTGTTAATTCACCATGAATTAAAAGAATAGACATGTACAGGCCTATTTAAAACACTGAATTCAACTGGCCAGCAGAGGTCGCTGTGTAGCTTTAACTGCCTATTCCAATTGTGGGTGTCTCTATAGCTGTCACGTGATACAACTGAAAAGTTTAATTTTTTTTTAATTGATTTATTTATTTATATGATATTGTATTTCACAGGGTCAGGGGGCCCTAGGGTCCCGCTCCAAGCCCGCCTGAGCCCGGCATCGCTCCGCTCGCCTTCGGCTCGCTCAGGGTGTTCTTGGCTTCAGAGATCCAACTATGTTTCTCAAACATGGTGGCTAAAAATTTCAGTCTGAGGGCCTATTTAAAACACTGAATTCAAATGGCCAACAGAGGTCGCTCCATGGCCTAGACTGCCTATTCCAATTGTGGGTGTCTCTGTAGCAGTCACGTGATACAGCTGAAAGATTTTTTTTTTTTTTTTTTTTGCCACACTGAGCGGAGCTAATATCGCGCAAGTCAGAAAACTCTCCCAAAAAACACTCAGAGAAAGAGACAGATTGTTTTTCGGACAGGTTTAACATGATAACATATCCTATGAAGTTACTAAACTTCTCAAGGATGGCGAAGAAAGCTCTAATTCCCGCCATTTTTTGTTAATTCACCATGAATTAAAAGAATAGACATGTACAGGCCTATTTAAGACACTGAATTCAACTGGCCAGCAGAGGTCGCTGTGTGGATTAGACTGCCTATTCCAATTGTGGGTGCCTCTATAGCTGTCACGTGGTACAGCTGACAGGATTTTTTATTTTTTTTTGCCACACTGGGCGAAGCTTAGATCGCGCAAGTCAGAAAACTCTCCCAAAAAACACTCAGAGAAAGAGACAGATTGTTTTTCGGACAGGTTTAACATGATAACGTATCCTATGAAGTGACTAAACTTCTCAAGGATGGCGAAGAAAGCTCTAATTCCCGCCATTTTTTGTTAATTCACCATGAATTAAAAGAATAGACATGTACAGGCCTATTTAAGACACTGAATTCAACTGGCCAGCAGAGGTCGCTGTGTGGACTAGACTGCCTATTCCAATTGTGGGTGTCTCTATAGCTGTCACGTGATACAGCTGAAAGATTTTTTTTTTTTTTGCCACACTGAGCGGAGCTTAGATCGCGCAAGTCAGAAAACTCTCCCAAAAAACACTCAGAGAAAGAGACA
The DNA here is from genome assembly GCF_029633855.1 of Hoplias malabaricus. Taxonomy (NCBI): domain Eukaryota; kingdom Metazoa; phylum Chordata; class Actinopteri; order Characiformes; family Erythrinidae; genus Hoplias; species Hoplias malabaricus. Next base: position 323,431 of record NW_027101055.1, read on the forward strand.
GATTGTTTTTCGGACAGGTTTAACACGATTACGTATCCTATGAAGTGACTAAACTTCTCAAGGATGGCGACGAAAGCTCTAATTCCCGCCATTTTTTGTTAATTCACCATGAATTGAAAGAATAGACATGTACAGGCCTATTTAAAACACTGAATTCAACTGGCCAGCAGAGGTCGCTGTGTAGCTTTAACTGCCTATTCCAATTGTGGGTGTCTCTATAGCTGTCACGTGATACAACTGAAAAGTTTAATTTTTTTTTAATTGATTTATTTATTTATATGATATTGTATTTCACAGGGTCAGGGGGCCCGCTCCGCTCCGCCTTCGGCGGAGGCCTGAGGGGGCCCTAGGGTCCCGCTCCAAGCCCGCCTGAGCCCGGCATCGCTCCGCTCGCCTTCGGCTCGCTCAGGGTGTTCTTGGCTTCAGAGATCCAACTATGTTTCTCAAACATGGTGGCTAAAAATTTCAGTCTGAGGGCCTATTTAAAACACTGAATTCAAATGGCCAACAGAGGTCGCTCCATGGCCTAGACTGCCTATTCCAATTGTGGGTGTCTCTGTAGCAGTCACGTGATACAGCTGAAAGATTTTTTTTTTTTTTTTTTTTTGCCACACTGAGCGGAGCTAATATCGCGCAAGTCAGAAAACTCTCCCAAAAAACACTCAGAGAAAGAGACAGATTGTTTTTCGGACAGGTTTAACATGATAACATATCCTATGAAGTTACTAAACTTCTCAAGGATGGCGAAGAAAGCTCTAATTCCCGCCATTTTTTGTTAATTCACCATGAATTAAAAGAATAGACATGTACAGGCCTATTTAAGACACTGAATTCAACTGGCCAGCAGAGGTCGCTGTGTGGATTAGACTGCCTATTCCAATTGTGGGTGCCTCTATAGCTGTCACGTGGTACAGCTGACAGGATTTTTTATTTTTTTTTGCCACACTGGGCGAAGCTTAGATCGCGCAAGTCAGAAAACTCTCCCAAAAAACACTCAGAGAAAGAGACAGATTGTTTTTCGGACAGGTTTAACATGATAACGTATCCTATGAAGTGACTAAACTTCTCAAGGATGGCGAAGAAAGCTCTAATTCCCGCCATTTTTTGTTAATTCACCATGAATTAAAAGAATAGACATGTACAGGCCTATTTAAAACACTGAATTCAACTGGCCAGCAGAGGTCGCTGTGTAGCTTTAACTGCCTATTCCAATTGTGGGTGTCTCTATAGCTGTCACGTGATACAACTGAAAAGTTTAATTTTTTTTTAATTGATTTATTTATTTATATGATATTGTATTTCACAGGGTCAGGGGGCCCTAGGGTCCCGCTCCAAGCCCGCCTGAGCCCGGCATCGCTCCGCTCGCCTTCGGCTCGCTCAGGGTGTTCTTGGCTTCAGAGATCCAACTATGTTTCTCAAACATGGTGGCTAAAAATTTCAGTCTGAGGGCCTATTTAAAACACTGAATTCAAATGGCCAACAGAGGTCGCTCCATGGCCTAGACTGCCTATTCCAATTGTGGGTGTCTCTGTAGCAGTCACGTGATACAGCTGAAAGATTTTTTTTTTTTTTTTTTTTGCCACACTGAGCGGAGCTAATATCGCGCAAGTCAGAAAACTCTCCCAAAAAACACTCAGAGAAAGAGACAGATTGTTTTTCGGACAGGTTTAACATGATAACATATCCTATGAAGTTACTAAACTTCTCAAGGATGGCGAAGAAAGCTCTAATTCCCGCCATTTTTTGTTAATTCACCATGAATTAAAAGAATAGACATGTACAGGCCTATTTAAGACACTGAATTCAACTGGCCAGCAGAGGTCGCTGTGTGGATTAGACTGCCTATTCCAATTGTGGGTGCCTCTATAGCTGTCACGTGGTACAGCTGACAGGATTTTTTTTTTTTTTTTGCCACACTGGGCGAAGCTTAGATCGCGCAAGTCAGAAAACTCTCCCAAAAAACACTCAGAGAAAGAGACAGATTGTTTTTCGGACAGGTTTAACATGATAACATATCCTATGAAGTTACTAAACTTCTCAAGGATGGCGAAGAAAGCTCTAATTCCCGCCATTTTTTGTTAATTCACCATGAATTAAAAGAATAGACATGTACAGGCCTATTTAAGACACTGAATTCAACTGGCCAGCAGAGGTCGCTGTGTGGATTAGACTGCCTATTCCAATTGTGGGTGTCTCTATAGCTGTCACGTGGTACAGCTGACAGGATTTTTTTTTTTTTTTTTTTTGCCACACTGGGCGAAGCTTAGATCGCGCAAGTCAGAAAACTCTCCCAAAAAACACTCAGAGAAAGAGACAGATTGTTTTTCGGACAGGTTTAACACGATTACGTATCCTATGAAGTTACTAAACTTCTCAAGGATGGCGAAGAAAGCTCTAATTCCCGCCATTTTTTGTTAATTCACCATGAATTAAAAGAATAGACATGTACAGGCCTATTTAAGACACTGAATTCAACTGGCCAGCAGAGGTCGCTGTGTGGATTAGACTGCCTATTCCAATTGTGGGTGCCTCAATAGCTGTCACGTGGTACAGCTGACAGGATTTTTTATTTTTTTTTGCCACACTGGGCGAAGCTTAGATCGCGCAAGTCAGAAAACTCTCCCAAAAAACACTCAGAGAAAGAGACAGATTGTTTTTCGGACAGGTTTAACACGATTACGTATCCTATGAAGTGACTAAACTTCTCAAGGATGGCGAAGAAAGCTCTAATTCCCGCCATTTTTTGTTAATTCACCATGAATTAAAAGAATAGACATGTACAGGCCTATTTAAAACACTGAATTCAACTGGCCAGCAGAGGTCGCTGTGTAGCTTTAACTGCCTATTCCAATTGTGGGTGTCTCTATAGCTGTCACGTGATACAACTGAAAAGTTTAATTTTTTTTTAATTGATTTATTTATTTATATGATATTGTATTTCACAGGGTCAGGGGGCCCTAGGGTCCCGCTCCGAGCCCGCCTGAGCCCGGCATCGCTCCGCTCGCCTTCGGCTCGCTCAGGGTGTTCTTGGCTTCAGAGATCCAACTATGTTTCTCAAACATGGTGGCTAAAATTTTCAGTCTGAGGGCCTATTTAAAACACTGAATTCAAATGGCCAACAGAGGTCGCTCTATGGCCTAGACTGCCTATTCCAATTGTGGGTGTCTCTGTAGCAGTCACGTGATACAGCTGAAAGATTTTTTTTTTTTTTTTTTTTTTGCCACACTGAGCGGAGCTTATATCGCGCAAGTCAGAAAACTCTCCCAAAAAACACTCAGAGAAAGAGACAGATTGTTTTTCGGACAGGTTTAACATGATAACATATCCTATGAAGTTACTAAACTTCTCAAGGATGGCGAAGAAAGCTCTAATTCCCGCCATTTTTTGTTAATTCACCATGAATTAAAAGAATAGACATGTACAGGCCTATTTAAGACACTGAATTCAACTGGCCAGCAGAGGTCGCTGTGTGGATTAGACTGCCTATTCCAATTGTGGGTGTCTCTATAGCTGTCACGTGGTACAGCTGACAGGAATTTTTTTTTTTTTTTTTTGCCACACTGGGCGAAGCTTAGATCGCGCAAGTCAGAAAACTCTCCCAAAAAACACTCAGAGAAAGAGACAGATTGTTTTTCGGACAGGTTTAACACGATTACGTATCCTATGAAGTGACTAAACTTCTCAAGGATGGCGAAGAAAGCTCTAATTCCCGCCATTTTTTGTTAATTCACCATGAATTAAAAGAATAGACATGTACAGGCCTATTTAAAACACTGAATTCAACCGGCCAGCAGAGGTCGCTGTGTGGATTAGACTGCCTATTCCAATTGTGGGTGTCTCTATAGCTGTCACGTGATACAGCTGAAAGATTTTTTATTTTTTTGCCACACTGAGCGGAGCTTAGATCGCGCAAGTCAGAAAACTCTCCCAAAAAACACTCAGAGAAAGAGACAGATTGTTTTTCGGACAGGTTTAACACGATTACGTATCCTATGAAGTGACTAAACTTCTCAAGGATGGCGAAGAAAGCTCTAATTCCCGCCATTTTTTGTTAATTCACCATGAATTAAAAGAATAGACATGTACAGGCCTATTTAAGACACTGAATTCAGCTGGCCAGCAGAGGTCGCTGTGTAGCTTTAACTGCCTATTCCAATTGTGGGTGTCTCTATAGCTGTCACGTGATACAACTGAAAAGTTTAATTTTTTTTTAATTGATTTATTTATTTATATGATATTGTATTTCACAGGGTCAGGGGGCCCTAGGGTCCCGCTCCAAGCCCGCCTGAGCCCGGAATCGCTCCGCTCGCCTTCGGCTCGCTCAGGGTGTTCTTGGCTTCAGAGATCCAACTATGTTTCTCAAACATGGTGGCTAAAAATTTCAGTCTGAGGGCCTATTTAAAACACTGAATTCAAATGGCCAACAGAGGTCGCTCCATGGCCTAGACTGCCTATTCCAATTGTGGGTGTCTCTGTAGCAGTCACGTGATACAGCTGAAAGATTTTTTTTTTTTTTTTTTTTGCCACACTGAGCGGAGCTAATATCGCGCAAGTCAGAAAACTCTCCCAAAAAACACTCAGAGAAAGAGACAGATTGTTTTTCGGACAGGTTTAACATGATAACATATCCTATGAAGTTACTAAACTTCTCAAGGATGGCGAAGAAAGCTCTAATTCCCGCCATTTTTTGTTAATTCACCATGAATTAAAAGAATAGACATGTACAGGCCTATTTAAGACACTGAATTCAACTGGCCAGCAGAGGTCGCTGTGTGGATTAGACTGCCTATTCCAATTGTGGGTGTCTCTATAGCTGTCACGTGGTACAGCTGACAGGATTTTTTTTTTTTTTTTTTTTTTTTTTTTGCCACACTGGGCGAAGCTTAGATCGCGCAAGTCAGAAAACTCTCCCAAAAAACACTCAGAGAAAGAGACAGATTGTTTTTCGGACAGGTTTAACACGATTACGTATCCTATGAAGTGACTAAACTTCTCAAGGATGGCGAAGAAAGCTCTAATTCCCGCCATTTTTTGTTAATTCACCATGAATTAAAAGAATAGACATGTACAGGCCTATTTAAAACACTGAATTCAACTGGCCAGCAGAGGTCGCTGTGTGGATTAGACTGCCTATTCCAATTGTGGGTGTCTCTATAGCTGTCACGTGATACAGCTGAAAGATTTTTTATTTTTTTGCCACACTGAGCGGAGCTTAGATCGCGCAAGTCAGAAAACTCTCCCAAAAAACACTCAGAGAAAGAGACAGATTGTTTTTCGGACAGGTTTAACACGATTACGTATCCTATGAAGTGACTAAACTTCTCAAGGATGGCGAAGAAAGCTCTAATTCCCGCCATTTTTTGTTAATTCACCATGAATTAAAAGAATAGACATGTACAGGCCTATTTAAGACACTGAATTCAACTGGCCAGCAGAGGTCGCTGTGTAGCTTTAACTGCCTATTCCAATTGTGGGTGTCTCTATAGCTGTCACGTGATACAACTGAAAAGTTTAATTTTTTTTTAATTGATTTATTTATTTATATGATATTGTATTTCACAGGCCTGAGGGGGCCCTAGGGTCCCGCTCCGCTCCGCCTTCGGCGGAGGCCTGAGGGGGCCCTAGGGTCCCGCTCCGCTCCGCCTTCGGCGGAGGCCTGAGGGGGCCCTAGGGTCCCGCTCCAAGCCCGCCTGAGCCCGGCATCGCTCCGCTCGCCTTCGGCTCGCTCAGGGTGTTCTTGGCTTCAGAGATCCAACTATGTTTCTCAAACATGGTGGCTAAAAATTTCAGTCTGAGGGCCTATTTAAAACACTGAATTCAAATGGCCAACAGAGGTCGCTCCATGGCCTAGACTGCCTATTCCAATTGTGGGTGTCTCTGTAGCAGTCACGTGATACAGCTGAAAGATTTTTTTTTTTTTTTTTTTTGCCACACTGAGCGGAGCTAATATCGCGCAAGTCAGAAAACTCTCCCAAAAAACACTCAGAGAAAGAGACAGATTGTTTTTCGGACAGGTTTAACATGATAACATATCCTATGAAGTTACTAAACTTCTCAAGGATGGCGAAGAAAGCTCTAATTCCCGCCATTTTTTGTTAATTCACCATGAATTAAAAGAATAGACATGTACAGGCCTATTTAAGACACTGAATTCAACTGGCCAGCAGAGGTCGCTGTGTGGATTAGACTGCCTATTCCAATTGTGGGTGCCTCTATAGCTGTCACGTGGTACAGCTGACAGGATTTTTTATTTTTTTTTGCCACACTGGGCGAAGCTTAGATCGCGCAAGTCAGAAAACTCTCCCAAAAAACACTCAGAGAAAGAGACAGATTGTTTTTCGGACAGGTTTAACACGATTACGTATCCTATGAAGTGACTAAACTTCTCAAGGATGGCGAAGAAAGCTCTAATTCCCGCCATTTTTTGTTAATTCACCATGAATTAAAAGAATAGACATGTACAGGCCTATTTAAAACACTGAATTCAACTGGCCAGCAGAGGTCGCTGTGTGGATTAGACTGCCTATTCCAATTGTGGGTGTCTCTATAGCTGTCACGTGATACAGCTGAAAGATTTTTTATTTTTTTGCCACACTGAGCGGAGCTTAGATCGCGCAAGTCAGAAAACTCTCCCAAAAAACACTCAGAGAAAGAGACAGATTGTTTTTCGGACAGGTTTAACACGATTACGTATCCTATGAAGTGACTAAACTTCTCAAGGATGGCGAAGAAAGCTCTAATTCCCGCCATTTTTTGTTAATTCACCATGAATTAAAAGAATAGACATGTACAGGCCTATTTAAGACACTGAATTCAACTGGCCAGCAGAGGTCGCTGTGTAGCTTTAACTGCCTATTCCAATTGTGGGTGTCTCTATAGCTGTCACGTGATACAACTGAAAAGTTTAATTTTTTTTTAATTGATTTATTTATTTATATGATATTGTATTTCACAGGGTCAGGGGGCCCTAGGGTCCCGCTCCGAGCCCGCCTGAGCCTGGCATCGCTCCGCTCGCCTTCGGCTCGCTCAGGGTGTTCTTGGCTTCAGAGATCCAACTATGTTTCTCAAACATGGTGGCTAAAATTTTCAGTCTGAGGGCCTATTTAAAACACTGAATTCAAATGGCCAACAGAGGTCGCTCTATGGCCTAGACTGCCTATTCCAATTGTGGGTGTCTCTGTAGCAGTCACGTGATACAGCTGAAAGATTTTTTTTTTTTTTTTTTGCCACACTGAGCGGAGCTTATATCGCGCAAGTCAGAAAACTCTCCCAAAAAACACTCAGAGAAAGAGACAGATTGTTTTTCGGACAGGTTTAACATGATAACATATCCTATGAAGTTACTAAACTTCTCAAGGATGGCGAAGAAAGCTCTAATTCCCGCCATTTTTTGTTAATTCACCATGAATTAAAAGAATAGACATGTACAGGCCTATTTAAGACACTGAATTCAACTGGCCAGCAGAGGTCGCTGTGTGGATTAGACTGCCTATTCCAATTGTGGGTGTCTCTATAGCTGTCACGTGGTACAGCTGACAGGATTTTTTTTTTTTTTTTTTTTTTTTTTTTGCCACACTGGGCGAAGCTTAGATCGCGCAAGTCAGAAAACTCTCCCAAAAAACACTCAGAGAAAGAGACAGATTGTTTTTCGGACAGGTTTAACACGATTACGTATCCTATGAAGTGACTAAACTTCTCAAGGATGGCGAAGAAAGCTCTAATTCCCGCCATTTTTTGTTAATTCACCATGAATTAAAAGAATAGACATGTACAGGCCTATTTAAAACACTGAATTCAACTGGCCAGCAGAGGTCGCTGTGTGGATTAGACTGCCTATTCCAATTGTGGGTGTCTCTATAGCTGTCACGTGATACAGCTGAAAGATTTTTTATTTTTTTGCCACACTGAGCGGAGCTTAGATCGCGCAAGTCAGAAAACTCTCCCAAAAAACACTCAGAGAAAGAGACAGATTGTTTTTCGGACAGGTTTAACACGATTACGTATCCTATGAAGTGACTAAACTTCTCAAGGATGGCGAAGAAAGCTCTAATTCCCGCCATTTTTTGTTAATTCACCATGAATTAAAAGAATAGACATGTACAGGCCTATTTAAGACACTGAATTCAACTGGCCAGCAGAGGTCGCTGTGTAGCTTTAACTGCCTATTCCAATTGTGGGTGTCTCTATAGCTGTCACGTGATACAACTGAAAAGTTTAATTTTTTTTTAATTGATTTATTTATTTATATGATATTGTATTTCACAGGCCTGAGGGGGCCCTAGGGTCCCGCTCCAAGCCCGCCTGAGCCCGGCATCGCTCCGCTCGCCTTCGGCTCGCTCAGGGTGTTCTTGGCTTCAGAGATCCAACTATGTTTCTCAAACATGGTGGCTAAAAATTTCAGTCTGAGGGCCTATTTAAAACACTGAATTCAAATGGCCAACAGAGGTCGCTCCATGGCCTAGACTGCCTATTCCAATTGTGGGTGTCTCTGTAGCAGTCACGTGATACAGCTGAAAGATTTTTTTTTTTTTTTTTTTTGCCACACTGAGCGGAGCTAATATCGCGCAAGTCAGAAAACTCTCCCAAAAAACACTCAGAGAAAGAGACAGATTGTTTTTCGGACAGGTTTAACATGATAACATATCCTATGAAGTTACTAAACTTCTCAAGGATGGCGAAGAAAGCTCTAATTCCCGCCATTTTTTGTTAATTCACCATGAATTAAAAGAATAGACATGTACAGGCCTATTTAAGACACTGAATTCAACTGGCCAGCAGAGGTCGCTGTGTGGATTAGACTGCCTATTCCAATTGTGGGTGCCTCTATAGCTGTCACGTGGTACAGCTGACAGGATTTTTTATTTTTTTTTGCCACACTGGGCGAAGCTTAGATCGCGCAAGTCAGAAAACTCTCCCAAAAAACACTCAGAGAAAGAGACAGATTGTTTTTCGGACAGGTTTAACACGATTACGTATCCTATGAAGTGACTAAACTTCTCAAGGATGGCGAAGAAAGCTCTAATTCCCGCCATTTTTTGTTAATTCACCATGAATTAAAAGAATAGACATGTACAGGCCTATTTAAAACACTGAATTCAACTGGCCAGCAGAGGTCGCTGTGTGGATTAGACTGCCTATTCCAATTGTGGGTGTCTCTATAGCTGTCACGTGATACAGCTGAAAGATTTTTTATTTTTTTGCCACACTGAGCGGAGCTTAGATCGCGCAAGTCAGAAAACTCTCCCAAAAAACACTCAGAGAAAGAGACAGATTGTTTTTCGGACAGGTTTAACACGATTACGTATCCTATGAAGTGACTAAACTTCTCAAGGATGGCGAAGAAAGCTCTAATTCCCGCCATTTTTTGTTAATTCACCATGAATTAAAAGAATAGACATGTACAGGCCTATTTAAGACACTGAATTCAACTGGCCAGCAGAGGTCGCTGTGTAGCTTTAACTGCCTATTCCAATTGTGGGTGTCTCTATAGCTGTCACGTGATACAACTGAAAAGTTTAATTTTTTTTTAATTGATTTATTTATTTATATGATATTGTATTTCACAGGGTCAGGGGGCCCTAGGGTCCCGCTCCAAGCCCGCCTGAGCCCGGCATCGCTCCGCTCGCCTTCGGCTCGCTCAGGGTGTTCTTGGCTTCAGAGATCCAACTATGTTTCTCAAACATGGTGGCTAAAAATTTCAGTCTGAGGGCCTATTTAAAACACTGAATTCAAATGGCCAACAGAGGTCGCTCCATGGCCTAGACTGCCTATTCCAATTGTGGGTGTCTCTGTAGCAGTCACGTGATACAGCTGAAAGATTTTTTTTTTTTTTTTTTTTGCCACACTGAGCGGAGCTAATATCGCGCAAGTCAGAAAACTCTCCCAAAAAACACTCAGAGAAAGAGACAGATTGTTTTTCGGACAGGTTTAACATGATAACATATCCTATGAAGTTACTAAACTTCTCAAGGATGGCGAAGAAAGCTCTAATTCCCGCCATTTTTTGTTAATTCACCATGAATTAAAAGAATAGACATGTACAGGCCTATTTAAGACACTGAATTCAACTGGCCAGCAGAGGTCGCTGTGTGGATTAGACTGCCTATTCCAATTGTGGGTGCCTCTATAGCTGTCACGTGGTACAGCTGGCAGGATTTTTTATGTTTTTTTGCCACACTGGGCGAAGCTTAGATCGCGCAAGTCAGAAAACTCTCCCAAAAAACACTCAGAGAAAGAGACAGATTGTTTTTCGGACAGGTTTAACATGATAACGTATCCTATGAAGTGACTAAACTTCTCAAGGATGGCGAAGAAAGCTCTAATTCCCGCCATTTTTTGTTAATTCACCATGAATTAAAAGAATAGACATGTACAGGCCTATTTAAGACACTGAATTCAACTGGCCAGCAGAGGTCGCTGTGTGGACTAGACTGCCTATTCCAATTGTGGGTGTCTCTATAGCTGTCACGTGATACAGCTGAAAGATTTTTTTTTTTTTTGCCACACTGAGCGGAGCTTAGATCGCGCAAGTCAGAAAACTCTCCCAAAAAACACTCAGAGAAAGAGACAGATTGTTTTTCGGACAGGTTTAACACGATTACGTATCCTATGAAGTGACTAAACTTCTCAAGGATGGCGACGAAAGCTCTAATTCCCGCCATTTTTTGTTAATTCACCATGAATTGAAAGAATAGACATGTACAGGCCTATTTAAAACACTGAATTCAACTGGCCAGCAGAGGTCGCTGTGTAGCTTTAACTGCCTATTCCAATTGTGGGTGTCTCTATAGCTGTCACGTGATACAACTGAAAAGTTTAATTTTTTTTAATTGATTTATTTATTTATATGATATTGTATTTCACAGGGTCAGGGGGCCCGCTCCGCTCCGCCTTCGGCGGAGGCCTGAGGGGGCCCTAGGGTCCCGCTCCAAGCCCGCCTGAGCCCGGCATCGCTCCGCTCGCCTTCGGCTCACTCAGGGTGTTCTTGGCTTCAGAGATCCAACTATGTTTCTCAAACATGGTGGCTAAAATTTTCAGTCTGAGGGCCTATTTAAAACACTGAATTCAAATGGCCAACAGAGGTCGCTCTATGGCCTAGACTGCCTATTCCAATTGTGGGTGTCTCTGTAGCAGTCACGTGATACAGCTGAAAGATTTTTTTTTTTTTTTTTTGCCACACTGAGCGGAGCTTATATCGCGCAAGTCAGAAAACTCTCCCAAAAAACACTCAGAGAAAGAGACAGATTGTTTTTCGGACAGGTTTAACATGATAACATATCCTATGAAGTGACTAAACTTCTCAAGGATGGCGAAGAAAGCTCTAATTCCCGCCATTTTTTGTTAATTCACCATGAATTAAAAGAATAGACATGTACAGGCCTATTTAAGACACTGAATTCAACTGGCCAGCAGAGGTCGCTGTGTGGATTAGACTGCCTATTCCAATTGTGGGTGTCTCTATAGCTGTCACGTGGTACAGCTGACAGGATATTTTTTTTTTTTTTTTTTTGCCACACTGGGCGAAGCTTAGATCGCGCAAGTCAGAAAACTCTCCCAAAAAACACTCAGAGAAAGAGACAGATTGTTTTTCGGACAGGTTTAACATGATAACATATCCTATGAAGTTACTAAACTTCTCAAGGATGGCGAAGAAAGCTCTAATTCCCGCCATTTTTTGTTAATTCACCATGAATTAAAAGAATAGACATGTACAGGCCTATTTAAGACACTGAATTCAACTGGCCAGCAGAGGTCGCTGTGTGGATTAGACTGCCTATTCCAATTGTGGGTGCCTCTATAGCTGTCACGTGGTACAGCTGACAGGATTTTTTATTTTTTTTTGCCACACTGGGCGAAGCTTAGATCGCGCAAGTCAGAAAACTCTCCCAAAAAACACTCAGAGAAAGAGACAGATTGTTTTTCGGACAGGTTTAACACGATTACGTATCCTATGAAGTGACTAAACTTCTCAAGGATGGCGAAGAAAGCTCTAATTCCCGCCATTTTTTGTTAATTCACCATGAATTAAAAGAATAGACATGTACAGGCCTATTTAAAACACTGAATTCAACTGGCCAGCAGAGGTCGCTGTGTGGATTAGACTGCCTATTCCAATTGTGGGTGTCTCTATAGCTGTCACGTGATACAGCTGAAAGATTTTTTATTTTTTTGCCACACTGAGCGGAGCTTAGATCGCGCAAGTCAGAAAACTCTCCCAAAAAACACTCAGAGAAAGAGACAGATTGTTTTTCGGACAGGTTTAACACGATTACGTATCCTATGAAGTGACTAAACTTCTCAAGGATGGCGAAGAAAGCTCTAATTCCCGCCATTTTTTGTTAATTCACCATGAATTAAAAGAATAGACATGTACAGGCCTATTTAAGACACTGAATTCAACTGGCCAGCAGAGGTCGCTGTGTAGCTTTAACTGCCTATTCCAATTGTGGGTGTCTCTATAGCTGTCACGTGATACAACTGAAAAGTTTAATTTTTTTTTAATTGATTTATTTATTTATATGATATTGTATTTCACAGGGTCAGGGGGCCCTAGGGTCCCGCTCCAAGCCCGCCTGAGCCCGGCATCGCTCCGCTCGCCTTCGGCTCGCTCAGGGTGTTCTTGGCTTCAGAGATCCAACTATGTTTCTCAAACATGGTGGCTAAAAATTTCAGTCTGAGGGCCTATTTAAAACACTGAATTCAAATGGCCAACAGAGGTCGCTCCATGGCCTAGACTGCCTATTCCAATTGTGGGTGTCTCTGTAGCAGTCACGTGATACAGCTGAAAGATTTTTTTTTTTTTTTTTTTTGCCACACTGAGCGGAGCTAATATCGCGCAAGTCAGAAAACTCTCCCAAAAAACACTCAGAGAAAGAGACAGATTGTTTTTCGGACAGGTTTAACATGATAACATATCCTATGAAGTTACTAAACTTCTCAAGGATGGCGAAGAAAGCTCTAATTCCCGCCATTTTTTGTTAATTCACCATGAATTAAAAGAATAGACATGTACAGGCCTATTTAAGACACTGAATTCAACTGGCCAGCAGAGGTCGCTGTGTGGATTAGACTGCCTATTCCAATTGTGGGTGCCTCTATAGCTGTCACGTGGTACAGCTGGCAGGATTTTTTATGTTTTTTTGCCACACTGGGCGAAGCTTAGATCGCGCAAGTCAGAAAACTCTCCCAAAAAACACTCAGAGAAAGAGACAGATTGTTTTTCGGACAGGTTTAACATGATAACGTATCCTATGAAGTGACTAAACTTCTCAAGGATGGCGAAGAAAGCTCTAATTCCCGCCATTTTTTGTTAATTCACCATGAATTAAAAGAATAGACATGTACAGGCCTATTTAAGACACTGAATTCAACTGGCCAGCAGAGGTCGCTGTGTGGACTAGACTGCCTATTCCAATTGTGGGTGTCTCTATAGCTGTCACGTGATACAGCTGAAAGATTTTTTTTTTTTTTGCCACACTGAGCGGAGCTTAGATCGCGCAAGTCAGAAAACTCTCCCAAAAAACACTCAGAGAAAGAGACAGATTGTTTTTCGGACAGGTTTAACACGATTACGTATCCTATGAAGTGACTAAACTTCTCAAGGATGGCGACGAAAGCTCTAATTCCCGCCATTTTTTGTTAATTCACCATGAATTGAAAGAATAGACATGTACAGGCCTATTTAAAACACTGAATTCAACTGGCCAGCAGAGGTCGCTGTGTAGCTTTAACTGCCTATTCCAATTGTGGGTGTCTCTATAGCTGTCACGTGATACAACTGAAAAGTTTAATTTTTTTTAATTGATTTATTTATTTATATGATATTGTATTTCACAGGGTCAGGGGGCCCGCTCCGCTCCGCCTTCGGCGGAGGCCTGAGGGGGCCCTAGGGTCCCGCTCCAAGCCCGCCTGAGCCCGGCATCGCTCCGCTCGCCTTCGGCTCACTCAGGGTGTTCTTGGCTTCAGAGATCCAACTATGTTTCTCAAACATGGTGGCTAAAATTTTCAGTCTGAGGGCCTATTTAAAACACTGAATTCAAATGGCCAACAGAGGTCGCTCTATGGCCTAGACTGCCTATTCCAATTGTGGGTGTCTCTGTAGCAGTCACGTGATACAGCTGAAAGATTTTTTTTTTTTTTTTTTGCCACACTGAGCGGAGCTTATATCGCGCAAGTCAGAAAACTCTCCCAAAAAACACTCAGAGAAAGAGACAGATTGTTTTTCGGACAGGTTTAACATGATAACATATCCTATGAAGTGACTAAACTTCTCAAGGATGGCGAAGAAAGCTCTAATTCCCGCCATTTTTTGTTAATTCACCATGAATTAAAAGAATAGACATGTACAGGCCTATTTAAGACACTGAATTCAACTGGCCAGCAGAGGTCGCTGTGTGGATTAGACTGCCTATTCCAATTGTGGGTGTCTCTATAGCTGTCACGTGGTACAGCTGACAGGATATTTTTTTTTTTTTTTTTTTGCCACACTGGGCGAAGCTTAGATCGCGCAAGTCAGAAAACTCTCCCAAAAAACACTCAGAGAAAGAGACAGATTGTTTTTCGGACAGGTTTAACACGATTACGTATCCTATGAAGTGACTAAACTTCTCAAGGATGGCGAAGAAAGCTCTAATTCCCGCCATTTTTTGTTAATTCACCATGAATTAAAAGAATAGACATGTACAGGCCTATTTAAGACACTGAATTCAACTGGCCAGCAGAGGTCGCTGTGTGGATTAGACTGCCTATTCCAATTGTGGGTGTCTCTATAGCTGTCACGTGATACAGCTGAAAGATTTTTTTTTTTTTTGCCACACTGAGCGGAGCTTAGATCGCGCAAGTCAGAAAACTCTCCCAAAAAACACTCAGAGAAAGAGACAGATTGTTTTTCGGACAGGTTTAACACGATTACGTATCCTATGAAGTGACTAAACTTCTCAAGGATGGCGAAGAAAGCTCTAATTCCCGCCATTTTTTGTTAATTCACCATGAATTAAAAGAATAGACATGTACAGGCCTATTTAAAACACTGAATTCAACTGGCCAGCAGAGGTCGCTGTGTAGCTTTAACTGCCTATTCCAATTGTGGGTGTCTCTATAGCTGTCACGTGATACAACTGAAAAGTTTAATTTTTTTTTAATTGATTTATTTATTTATATGATATTGTATTTCACAGGGTCAGGGGGCCCTAGGGTCCCGCTCCAAGCCCGCCTGAGCCCGGCATCGCTCCGCTCGCCTTCGGCTCGCTCAGGGTGTTCTTGGCTTCAGAGATCCAACTATGTTTCTCAAACATGGTGGCTAAAAATTTCAGTCTGAGGGCCTATTTAAAACACTGAATTCAAATGGCCAACAGAGGTCGCTCCATGGCCTAGACTGCCTATTCCAATTGTGGGTGTCTCTGTAGCAGTCACGTGATACAGCTGAAAGATTTTTTTTTTTTTTTTTTTTGCCACACTGAGCGGAGCTAATATCGCGCAAGTCAGAAAACTCTCCCAAAAAACACTCAGAGAAAGAGACAGATTGTTTTTCGGACAGGTTTAACATGATAACATATCCTATGAAGTTACTAAACTTCTCAAGGATGGCGAAGAAAGCTCTAATTCCCGCCATTTTTTGTTAATTCACCATGAATTAAAAGAATAGACATGTACAGGCCTATTTAAGACACTGAATTCAACTGGCCAGCAGAGGTCGCTGTGTGGATTAGACTGCCTATTCCAATTGTGGGTGCCTCTATAGCTGTCACGTGGTACAGCTGGCAGGATTTTTTATGTTTTTTTGCCACACTGGGCGAAGCTTAGATCGCGCAAGTCAGAAAACTCTCCCAAAAAACACTCAGAGAAAGAGACAGATTGTTTTTCGGACAGGTTTAACATGATAACGTATCCTATGAAGTGACTAAACTTCTCAAGGATGGCGAAGAAAGCTCTAATTCCCGCCATTTTTTGTTAATTCACCATGAATTAAAAGAATAGACATGTACAGGCCTATTTAAGACACTGAATTCAACTGGCCAGCAGAGGTCGCTGTGTGGACTAGACTGCCTATTCCAATTGTGGGTGTCTCTATAGCTGTCACGTGATACAGCTGAAAGATTTTTTTTTTTTTTGCCACACTGAGCGGAGCTTAGATCGCGCAAGTCAGAAAACTCTCCCAAAAAACACTCAGAGAAAGAGACAGATTGTTTTTCGGACAGGTTTAACACGATTACGTATCCTATGAAGTGACTAAACTTCTCAAGGATGGCGACGAAAGCTCTAATTCCCGCCATTTTTTGTTAATTCACCATGAATTGAAAGAATAGACATGTACAGGCCTATTTAAAACACTGAATTCAACTGGCCAGCAGAGGTCGCTGTGTAGCTTTAACTGCCTATTCCAATTGTGGGTGTCTCTATAGCTGTCACGTGATACAACTGAAAAGTTTAATTTTTTTTAATTGATTTATTTATTTATATGATATTGTATTTCACAGGGTCAGGGGGCCCGCTCCGCTCCGCCTTCGGCGGAGGCCTGAGGGGGCCCTAGGGTCCCGCTCCAAGCCCGCCTGAGCCCGGCATCGCTCCGCTCGCCTTCGGCTCACTCAGGGTGTTCTTGGCTTCAGAGATCCAACTATGTTTCTCAAACATGGTGGCTAAAATTTTCAGTCTGAGGGCCTATTTAAAACACTGAATTCAAATGGCCAACAGAGGTCGCTCTATGGCCTAGACTGCCTATTCCAATTGTGGGTGTCTCTGTAGCAGTCACGTGATACAGCTGAAAGATTTTTTTTTTTTTTTTTTGCCACACTGAGCGGAGCTTATATCGCGCAAGTCAGAAAACTCTCCCAAAAAACACTCAGAGAAAGAGACAGATTGTTTTTCGGACAGGTTTAACATGATAACATATCCTATGAAGTGACTAAACTTCTCAAGGATGGCGAAGAAAGCTCTAATTCCCGCCATTTTTTGTTAATTCACCATGAATTAAAAGAATAGACATGTACAGGCCTATTTAAGACACTGAATTCAACTGGCCAGCAGAGGTCGCTGTGTGGATTAGACTGCCTATTCCAATTGTGGGTGTCTCTATAGCTGTCACGTGGTACAGCTGACAGGATATTTTTTTTTTTTTTTTTTTGCCACACTGGGCGAAGCTTAGATCGCGCAAGTCAGAAAACTCTCCCAAAAAACACTCAGAGAAAGAGACAGATTGTTTTTCGGACAGGTTTAACACGATTACGTATCCTATGAAGTGACTAAACTTCTCAAGGATGGCGAAGAAAGCTCTAATTCCCGCCATTTTTTGTTAATTCACCATGAATTAAAAGAATAGACATGTACAGGCCTATTTAAGACACTGAATTCAACTGGCCAGCAGAGGTCGCTGTGTGGATTAGACTGCCTATTCCAATTGTGGGTGTCTCTATAGCTGTCACGTGATACAGCTGAAAGATTTTTTTTTTTTTTGCCACACTGAGCGGAGCTTAGATCGCGCAAGTCAGAAAACTCTCCCAAAAAACACTCAGAGAAAGAGACAGATTGTTTTTCGGACAGGTTTAACACGATTACGTATCCTATGAAGTGACTAAACTTCTCAAGGATGGCGAAGAAAGCTCTAATTCCCGCCATTTTTTGTTAATTCACCATGAATTAAAAGAATAGACATGTACAGGCCTATTTAAAACACTGAATTCAACTGGCCAGCAGAGGTCGCTGTGTAGCTTTAACTGCCTATTCCAATTGTGGGTGTCTCTATAGCTGTCACGTGATACAACTGAAAAGTTTAATTTTTTTTTAATTGATTTATTTATTTATATGATATTGTATTTCACAGGGTCAGGGGGCCCTAGGGTCCCGCTCCAAGCCCGCCTGAGCCCGGCATCGCTCCGCTCGCCTTCGGCTCGCTCAGGGTGTTCTTGGCTTCAGAGATCCAACTATGTTTCTCAAACATGGTGGCTAAAAATTTCAGTCTGAGGGCCTATTTAAAACACTGAATTCAAATGGCCAACAGAGGTCGCTCCATGGCCTAGACTGCCTATTCCAATTGTGGGTGTCTCTGTAGCAGTCACGTGATACAGCTGAAAGATTTTTTTTTTTTTTTTTTGCCACACTGAGCGGAGCTAATATCGCGCAAGTCAGAAAACTCTCCCAAAAAACACTCAGAGAAAGAGACAGATTGTTTTTCGGACAGGTTTAACATGATAACATATCCTATGAAGTTACTAAACTTCTCAAGGATGGCGAAGAAAGCTCTAATTCCCGCCATTTTTTGTTAATTCACCATGAATTAAAAGAATAGACATGTACAGGCCTATTTAAGACACTGAATTCAACTGGCCAGCAGAGGTCGCTGTGTGGATTAGACTGCCTATTCCAATTGTGGGTGCCTCTATAGCTGTCACGTGGTACAGCTGACAGGATTTTTTATTTTTTTTTGCCACACTGGGCGAAGCTTAGATCGCGCAAGTCAGAAAACTCTCCCAAAAAACACTCAGAGAAAGAGACAGATTGTTTTTCGGACAGGTTTAACATGATAACGTATCCTATGAAGTGACTAAACTTCTCAAGGATGGCGAAGAAAGCTCTAATTCCCGCCATTTTTTGTTAATTCACCATGAATTAAAAGAATAGACATGTACAGGCCTATTTAAAACACTGAATTCAACTGGCCAGCAGAGGTCGCTGTGTAGCTTTAACTGCCTATTCCAATTGTGGGTGTCTCTATAGCTGTCACGTGATACAACTGAAAAGTTTAATTTTTTTTTAATTGATTTATTTATTTATATGATATTGTATTTCACAGGGTCAGGGGGCCCTAGGGTCCCGCTCCAAGCCCGCCTGAGCCCGGCATCGCTCCGCTCGCCTTCGGCTCGCTCAGGGTGTTCTTGGCTTCAGAGATCCAACTATGTTTCTCAAACATGGTGGCTAAAAATTTCAGTCTGAGGGCCTATTTAAAACACTGAATTCAAATGGCCAACAGAGGTCGCTCCATGGCCTAGACTGCCTATTCCAATTGTGGGTGTCTCTGTAGCAGTCACGTGATACAGCTGAAAGATTTTTTTTTTTTTTTTTTTGCCACACTGAGCGGAGCTAATATCGCGCAAGTCAGAAAACTCTCCCAAAAAACACTCAGAGAAAGAGACAGATTATTTTTCGGACAGGTTTAACATGATAACATATCCTATGAAGTTACTAAACTTCTCAAGGATGGCGAAGAAAGCTCTAATTCCCGCCATTTTTTGTTAATTCACCATGAATTAAAAGAATAGACATGTACAGGCCTATTTAAGACACTGAATTCAACTGGCCAGCAGAGGTCGCTGTGTGGATTAGACTGCCTATTCCAATTGTGGGTGCCTCTATAGCTGTCACGTGGTACAGCTGACAGGATTTTTTATTTTTTTTTGCCACACTGGGCGAAGCTTAGATCGCGCAAGTCAGAAAACTCTCCCAAAAAACACTCAGAGAAAGAGACAGATTGTTTTTCGGACAGGTTTAACATGATAACGTATCCTATGAAGTGACTAAACTTCTCAAGGATGGCGAAGAAAGCTCTAATTCCCGCCATTTTTTGTTAATTCACCATGAATTAAAAGAATAGACATGTACAGGCCTATTTAAAACACTGAATTCAACTGGCCAGCAGAGGTCGCTGTGTAGCTTTAACTGCCTATTCCAATTGTGGGTGTCTCTATAGCTGTCACGTGATACAACTGAAAAGTTTAATTTTTTTTTAATTGATTTATTTATTTATATGATATTGTATTTCACAGGGTCAGGGGGCCCTAGGGTCCCGCTCCAAGCCCGCCTGAGCCCGGCATCGCTCCGCTCGCCTTCGGCTCGCTCAGGGTGTTCTTGGCTTCAGAGATCCAACTATGTTTCTCAAACATGGTGGCTAAAAATTTCAGTCTGAGGGCCTATTTAAAACACTGAATTCAAATGGCCAACAGAGGTCGCTCCATGGCCTAGACTGCCTATTCCAATTGTGGGTGTCTCTGTAGCAGTCACGTGATACAGCTGAAAGATTTTTTTTTTTTTTTTTTTTGCCACACTGAGCGGAGCTAATATCGCGCAAGTCAGAAAACTCTCCCAAAAAACACTCAGAGAAAGAGACAGATTGTTTTTCGGACAGGTTTAACATGATAACATATCCTATGAAGTTACTAAACTTCTCAAGGATGGCGAAGAAAGCTCTAATTCCCGCCATTTTTTGTTAATTCACCATGAATTAAAAGAATAGACATGTACAGGCCTATTTAAGACACTGAATTCAACTGGCCAGCAGAGGTCGCTGTGTGGATTAGACTGCCTATTCCAATTGTGGGTGCCTCTATAGCTGTCACGTGGTACAGCTGACAGGATTTTTTATTTTTTTTTGCCACACTGGGCGAAGCTTAGATCGCGCAAGTCAGAAAACTCTCCCAAAAAACACTCAGAGAAAGAGACAGATTGTTTTTCGGACAGGTTTAACACGATTACGTATCCTATGAAGTGACTAAACTTCTCAAGGATGGCGAAGAAAGCTCTAATTCCCGCCATTTTTTGTTAATTCACCATGAATTAAAAGAATAGACATGTACAGGCCTATTTAAAACACTGAATTCAACTGGCCAGCAGAGGTCGCTGTGTGGATTAGACTGCCTATTCCAATTGTGGGTGTCTCTATAGCTGTCACGTGATACAGCTGAAAGATTTTTTATTTTTTTGCCACACTGAGCGGAGCTTAGATCGCGCAAGTCAGAAAACTCTCCCAAAAAACACTCAGAGAAAGAGACAGATTGTTTTTCGGACAGGTTTAACACGATTACGTATCCTATGAAGTGACTAAACTTCTCAAGGATGGCGAAGAAAGCTCTAATTCCCGCCATTTTTTGTTAATTCACCATGAATTAAAAGAATAGACATGTACAGGCCTATTTAAGACACTGAATTCAACTGGCCAGCAGAGGTCGCTGTGTAGCTTTAACTGCCTATTCCAATTGTGGGTGTCTCTATAGCTGTCACGTGATACAACTGAAAAGTTTAATTTTTTTTTAATTGATTTATTTATTTATATGATATTGTATTTCACAGGGTCAGGGGGCCCTAGGGTCCCGCTCCGAGCCCGCCTGAGCCTGGCATCGCTCCGCTCGCCTTCGGCTCGCTCAGGGTGTTCTTGGCTTCAGAGATCCAACTATGTTTCTCAAACATGGTGGCTAAAATTTTCAGTCTGAGGGCCTATTTAAAACACTGAATTCAAATGGCCAACAGAGGTCGCTCTATGGCCTAGACTGCCTATTCCAATTGTGGGTGTCTCTGTAGCAGTCACGTGATACAGCTGAAAGATTTTTTTTTTTTTTTTTTGCCACACTGAGCGGAGCTTATATCGCGCAAGTCAGAAAACTCTCCCAAAAAACACTCAGAGAAAGAGACAGATTGTTTTTCGGACAGGTTTAACATGATAACATATCCTATGAAGTTACTAAACTTCTCAAGGATGGCGAAGAAAGCTCTAATTCCCGCCATTTTTTGTTAATTCACCATGAATTAAAAGAATAGACATGTACAGGCCTATTTAAGACACTGAATTCAACTGGCCAGCAGAGGTCGCTGTGTGGATTAGACTGCCTATTCCAATTGTGGGTGTCTCTATAGCTGTCACGTGGTACAGCTGACAGGATTTTTTTTTTTTTTTTTTTTTTTTTTTTTTGCCACACTGGGCGAAGCTTAGATCGCGCAAGTCAGAAAACTCTCCCAAAAAACACTCAGAGAAAGAGACAGATTGTTTTTCGGACAGGTTTAACACGATTACGTATCCTATGAAGTGACTAAACTTCTCAAGGATGGCGAAGAAAGCTCTAATTCCCGCCATTTTTTGTTAATTCACCATGAATTAAAAGAATAGACATGTACAGGCCTATTTAAAACACTGAATTCAACTGGCCAGCAGAGGTCGCTGTGTGGATTAGACTGCCTATTCCAATTGTGGGTGTCTCTATAGCTGTCACGTGATACAGCTGAAAGATTTTTTATTTTTTTGCCACACTGAGCGGAGCTTAGATCGCGCAAGTCAGAAAACTCTCCCAAAAAACACTCAGAGAAAGAGACAGATTGTTTTTCGGACAGGTTTAACACGATTACGTATCCTATGAAGTGACTAAACTTCTCAAGGATGGCGAAGAAAGCTCTAATTCCCGCCATTTTTTGTTAATTCACCATGAATTAAAAGAATAGACATGTACAGGCCTATTTAAGACACTGAATTCAACTGGCCAGCAGAGGTCGCTGTGTAGCTTTAACTGCCTATTCCAATTGTGGGTGTCTCTATAGCTGTCACGTGATACAACTGAAAAGTTTAATTTTTTTTTAATTGATTTATTTATTTATATGATATTGTATTTCACAGGCCTGAGGGGGCCCTAGGGTCCCGCTCCAAGCCCGCCTGAGCCCGGCATCGCTCCGCTCGCCTTCGGCTCGCTCAGGGTGTTCTTGGCTTCAGAGATCCAACTATGTTTCTCAAACATGGTGGCTAAAAATTTCAGTCTGAGGGCCTATTTAAAACACTGAATTCAAATGGCCAACAGAGGTCGCTCCATGGCCTAGACTGCCTATTCCAATTGTGGGTGTCTCTGTAGCAGTCACGTGATACAGCTGAAAGATTTTTTTTTTTTTTTTTTTTGCCACACTGAGCGGAGCTAATATCGCGCAAGTCAGAAAACTCTCCCAAAAAACACTCAGAGAAAGAGACAGATTGTTTTTCGGACAGGTTTAACATGATAACATATCCTATGAAGTTACTAAACTTCTCAAGGATGGCGAAGAAAGCTCTAATTCCCGCCATTTTTTGTTAATTCACCATGAATTAAAAGAATAGACATGTACAGGCCTATTTAAGACACTGAATTCAACTGGCCAGCAGAGGTCGCTGTGTGGATTAGACTGCCTATTCCAATTGTGGGTGCCTCTATAGCTGTCACGTGGTACAGCTGACAGGATTTTTTATTTTTTTTTGCCACACTGGGCGAAGCTTAGATCGCGCAAGTCAGAAAACTCTCCCAAAAAACACTCAGAGAAAGAGACAGATTGTTTTTCGGACAGGTTTAACACGATTACGTATCCTATGAAGTGACTAAACTTCTCAAGGATGGCGAAGAAAGCTCTAATTCCCGCCATTTTTTGTTAATTCACCATGAATTAAAAGAATAGACATGTACAGGCCTATTTAAAACACTGAATTCAACTGGCCAGCAGAGGTCGCTGTGTGGATTAGACTGCCTATTCCAATTGTGGGTGTCTCTATAGCTGTCACGTGATACAGCTGAAAGATTTTTTATTTTTTTGCCACACTGAGCGGAGCTTAGATCGCGCAAGTCAGAAAACTCTCCCAAAAAACACTCAGAGAAAGAGACAGATTGTTTTTCGGACAGGTTTAACACGATTACGTATCCTATGAAGTGACTAAACTTCTCAAGGATGGCGAAGAAAGCTCTAATTCCCGCCATTTTTTGTTAATTCACCATGAATTAAAAGAATAGACATGTACAGGCCTATTTAAGACACTGAATTCAACTGGCCAGCAGAGGTCGCTGTGTAGCTTTAACTGCCTATTCCAATTGTGGGTGTCTCTATAGCTGTCACGTGATACAACTGAAAAGTTTAATTTTTTTTTAATTGATTTATTTATTTATATGATATTGTATTTCACAGGGTCAGGGGGCCCTAGGGTCCCGCTCCAAGCCCGCCTGAGCCCGGCATCGCTCCGCTCGCCTTCGGCTCGCTCAGGGTGTTCTTGGCTTCAGAGATCCAACTATGTTTCTCAAACATGGTGGCTAAAAATTTCAGTCTGAGGGCCTATTTAAAACACTGAATTCAAATGGCCAACAGAGGTCGCTCCATGGCCTAGACTGCCTATTCCAATTGTGGGTGTCTCTGTAGCAGTCACGTGATACAGCTGAAAGATTTTTTTTTTTTTTTTTTTTGCCACACTGAGCGGAGCTAATATCGCGCAAGTCAGAAAACTCTCCCAAAAAACACTCAGAGAAAGAGACAGATTGTTTTTCGGACAGGTTTAACATGATAACATATCCTATGAAGTTACTAAACTTCTCAAGGATGGCGAAGAAAGCTCTAATTCCCGCCATTTTTTGTTAATTCACCATGAATTAAAAGAATAGACATGTACAGGCCTATTTAAGACACTGAATTCAACTGGCCAGCAGAGGTCGCTGTGTGGATTAGACTGCCTATTCCAATTGTGGGTGCCTCTATAGCTGTCACGTGGTACAGCTGGCAGGATTTTTTATGTTTTTTTGCCACACTGGGCGAAGCTTAGATCGCGCAAGTCAGAAAACTCTCCCAAAAAACACTCAGAGAAAGAGACAGATTGTTTTTCGGACAGGTTTAACATGATAACGTATCCTATGAAGTGACTAAACTTCTCAAGGATGGCGAAGAAAGCTCTAATTCCCGCCATTTTTTGTTAATTCACCATGAATTAAAAGAATAGACATGTACAGGCCTATTTAAGACACTGAATTCAACTGGCCAGCAGAGGTCGCTGTGTGGACTAGACTGCCTATTCCAATTGTGGGTGTCTCTATAGCTGTCACGTGATACAGCTGAAAGATTTTTTTTTTTTTTGCCACACTGAGCGGAGCTTAGATCGCGCAAGTCAGAAAACTCTCCCAAAAAACACTCAGAGAAAGAGACAGATTGTTTTTCGGACAGGTTTAACACGATTACGTATCCTATGAAGTGACTAAACTTCTCAAGGATGGCGACGAAAGCTCTAATTCCCGCCATTTTTTGTTAATTCACCATGAATTGAAAGAATAGACATGTACAGGCCTATTTAAAACACTGAATTCAACTGGCCAGCAGAGGTCGCTGTGTAGCTTTAACTGCCTATTCCAATTGTGGGTGTCTCTATAGCTGTCACGTGATACAACTGAAAAGTTTAATTTTTTTTAATTGATTTATTTATTTATATGATATTGTATTTCACAGGGTCAGGGGGCCCGCTCCGCTCCGCCTTCGGCGGAGGCCTGAGGGGGCCCTAGGGTCCCGCTCCAAGCCCGCCTGAGCCCGGCATCGCTCCGCTCGCCTTCGGCTCACTCAGGGTGTTCTTGGCTTCAGAGATCCAACTATGTTTCTCAAACATGGTGGCTAAAATTTTCAGTCTGAGGGCCTATTTAAAACACTGAATTCAAATGGCCAACAGAGGTCGCTCTATGGCCTAGACTGCCTATTCCAATTGTGGGTGTCTCTGTAGCAGTCACGTGATACAGCTGAAAGATTTTTTTTTTTTTTTTTTGCCACACTGAGCGGAGCTTATATCGCGCAAGTCAGAAAACTCTCCCAAAAAACACTCAGAGAAAGAGACAGATTGTTTTTCGGACAGGTTTAACATGATAACATATCCTATGAAGTGACTAAACTTCTCAAGGATGGCGAAGAAAGCTCTAATTCCCGCCATTTTTTGTTAATTCACCATGAATTAAAAGAATAGACATGTACAGGCCTATTTAAGACACTGAATTCAACTGGCCAGCAGAGGTCGCTGTGTGGATTAGACTGCCTATTCCAATTGTGGGTGTCTCTATAGCTGTCACGTGGTACAGCTGACAGGATATTTTTTTTTTTTTTTTTTTGCCACACTGGGCGAAGCTTAGATCGCGCAAGTCAGAAAACTCTCCCAAAAAACACTCAGAGAAAGAGACAGATTGTTTTTCGGACAGGTTTAACACGATTACGTATCCTATGAAGTGACTAAACTTCTCAAGGATGGCGAAGAAAGCTCTAATTCCCGCCATTTTTTGTTAATTCACCATGAATTAAAAGAATAGACATGTACAGGCCTATTTAAGACACTGAATTCAACTGGCCAGCAGAGGTCGCTGTGTGGATTAGACTGCCTATTCCAATTGTGGGTGTCTCTATAGCTGTCACGTGATACAGCTGAAAGATTTTTTTTTTTTTTGCCACACTGAGCGGAGCTTAGATCGCGCAAGTCAGAAAACTCTCCCAAAAAACACTCAGAGAAAGAGACAGATTGTTTTTCGGACAGGTTTAACACGATTACGTATCCTATGAAGTGACTAAACTTCTCAAGGATGGCGAAGAAAGCTCTAATTCCCGCCATTTTTTGTTAATTCACCATGAATTAAAAGAATAGACATGTACAGGCCTATTTAAAACACTGAATTCAACTGGCCAGCAGAGGTCGCTGTGTAGCTTTAACTGCCTATTCCAATTGTGGGTGTCTCTATAGCTGTCACGTGATACAACTGAAAAGTTTAATTTTTTTTTAATTGATTTATTTATTTATATGATATTGTATTTCACAGGGTCAGGGGGCCCTAGGGTCCCGCTCCAAGCCCGCCTGAGCCCGGCATCGCTCCGCTCGCCTTCGGCTCGCTCAGGGTGTTCTTGGCTTCAGAGATCCAACTATGTTTCTCAAACATGGTGGCTAAAAATTTCAGTCTGAGGGCCTATTTAAAACACTGAATTCAAATGGCCAACAGAGGTCGCTCCATGGCCTAGACTGCCTATTCCAATTGTGGGTGTCTCTGTAGCAGTCACGTGATACAGCTGAAAGATTTTTTTTTTTTTTTTTTGCCACACTGAGCGGAGCTAATATCGCGCAAGTCAGAAAACTCTCCCAAAAAACACTCAGAGAAAGAGACAGATTGTTTTTCGGACAGGTTTAACATGATAACATATCCTATGAAGTTACTAAACTTCTCAAGGATGGCGAAGAAAGCTCTAATTCCCGCCATTTTTTGTTAATTCACCATGAATTAAAAGAATAGACATGTACAGGCCTATTTAAGACACTGAATTCAACTGGCCAGCAGAGGTCGCTGTGTGGATTAGACTGCCTATTCCAATTGTGGGTGCCTCTATAGCTGTCACGTGGTACAGCTGACAGGATTTTTTATTTTTTTTTGCCACACTGGGCGAAGCTTAGATCGCGCAAGTCAGAAAACTCTCCCAAAAAACACTCAGAGAAAGAGACAGATTGTTTTTCGGACAGGTTTAACATGATAACGTATCCTATGAAGTGACTAAACTTCTCAAGGATGGCGAAGAAAGCTCTAATTCCCGCCATTTTTTGTTAATTCACCATGAATTAAAAGAATAGACATGTACAGGCCTATTTAAAACACTGAATTCAACTGGCCAGCAGAGGTCGCTGTGTAGCTTTAACTGCCTATTCCAATTGTGGGTGTCTCTATAGCTGTCACGTGATACAACTGAAAAGTTTAATTTTTTTTT
The DNA here is from genome assembly GCF_029633855.1 of Hoplias malabaricus. Classification (NCBI taxonomy): domain Eukaryota; kingdom Metazoa; phylum Chordata; class Actinopteri; order Characiformes; family Erythrinidae; genus Hoplias; species Hoplias malabaricus. The sequence continues at coordinate 350,668 of NW_027101055.1, forward strand.
AATTGATTTATTTATTTATATGATATTGTATTTCACAGGGTCAGGGGGCCCTAGGGTCCCGCTCCAAGCCCGCCTGAGCCCGGCATCGCTCCGCTCGCCTTCGGCTCGCTCAGGGTGTTCTTGGCTTCAGAGATCCAACTATGTTTCTCAAACATGGTGGCTAAAAATTTCAGTCTGAGGGCCTATTTAAAACACTGAATTCAAATGGCCAACAGAGGTCGCTCCATGGCCTAGACTGCCTATTCCAATTGTGGGTGTCTCTGTAGCAGTCACGTGATACAGCTGAAAGATTTTTTTTTTTTTTTTTTTGCCACACTGAGCGGAGCTAATATCGCGCAAGTCAGAAAACTCTCCCAAAAAACACTCAGAGAAAGAGACAGATTATTTTTCGGACAGGTTTAACATGATAACATATCCTATGAAGTTACTAAACTTCTCAAGGATGGCGAAGAAAGCTCTAATTCCCGCCATTTTTTGTTAATTCACCATGAATTAAAAGAATAGACATGTACAGGCCTATTTAAGACACTGAATTCAACTGGCCAGCAGAGGTCGCTGTGTGGATTAGACTGCCTATTCCAATTGTGGGTGCCTCTATAGCTGTCACGTGGTACAGCTGACAGGATTTTTTAATTTTTTTGCCACACTGGGCGAAGCTTAGATCGCGCAAGTCAGAAAACTCTCCCAAAAAACACTCAGAGAAAGAGACAGATTGTTTTTCGGACAGGTTTAACATGATAACGTATCCTATGAAGTGACTAAACTTCTCAAGGATGGCGAAGAAAGCTCTAATTCCCGCCATTTTTTGTTAATTCACCATGAATTAAAAGAATAGACATGTACAGGCCTATTTAAAACACTGAATTCAACTGGCCAGCAGAGGTCGCTGTGTAGCTTTAACTGCCTATTCCAATTGTGGGTGTCTCTATAGCTGTCACGTGATACAACTGAAAAGTTTAATTTTTTTTTAATTGATTTATTTATTTATATGATATTGTATTTCACAGGGTCAGGGGGCCCTAGGGTCCCGCTCCAAGCCCGCCTGAGCCCGGCATCGCTCCGCTCGCCTTCGGCTCGCTCAGGGTGTTCTTGGCTTCAGAGATCCAACTATGTTTCTCAAACATGGTGGCTAAAAATTTCAGTCTGAGGGCCTATTTAAAACACTGAATTCAAATGGCCAACAGAGGTCGCTCCATGGCCTAGACTGCCTATTCCAATTGTGGGTGTCTCTGTAGCAGTCACGTGATACAGCTGAAAGATTTTTTTTTTTTTTTTTTTGCCACACTGAGCGGAGCTAATATCGCGCAAGTCAGAAAACTCTCCCAAAAAACACTCAGAGAAAGAGACAGATTATTTTTCGGACAGGTTTAACATGATAACATATCCTATGAAGTTACTAAACTTCTCAAGGATGGCGAAGAAAGCTCTAATTCCCGCCATTTTTTGTTAATTCACCATGAATTAAAAGAATAGACATGTACAGGCCTATTTAAGACACTGAATTCAACTGGCCAGCAGAGGTCGCTGTGTGGATTAGACTGCCTATTCCAATTGTGGGTGCCTCTATAGCTGTCACGTGGTACAGCTGACAGGATTTTTTATTTTTTTTTGCCACACTGGGCGAAGCTTAGATCGCGCAAGTCAGAAAACTCTCCCAAAAAACACTCAGAGAAAGAGACAGATTGTTTTTCGGACAGGTTTAACATGATAACGTATCCTATGAAGTGACTAAACTTCTCAAGGATGGCGAAGAAAGCTCTAATTCCCGCCATTTTTTGTTAATTCACCATGAATTAAAAGAATAGACATGTACAGGCCTATTTAAAACACTGAATTCAACTGGCCAGCAGAGGTCGCTGTGTAGCTTTAACTGCCTATTCCAATTGTGGGTGTCTCTATAGCTGTCACGTGATACAACTGAAAAGTTTAATTTTTTTTTAATTGATTTATTTATTTATATGATATTGTATTTCACAGGGTCAGGGGGCCCTAGGGTCCCGCTCCAAGCCCGCCTGAGCCCGGCATCGCTCCGCTCGCCTTCGGCTCGCTCAGGGTGTTCTTGGCTTCAGAGATCCAACTATGTTTCTCAAACATGGTGGCTAAAAATTTCAGTCTGAGGGCCTATTTAAAACACTGAATTCAAATGGCCAACAGAGGTCGCTCCATGGCCTAGACTGCCTATTCCAATTGTGGGTGTCTCTGTAGCAGTCACGTGATACAGCTGAAAGATTTTTTTTTTTTTTTTTTTTTGCCACACTGAGCGGAGCTAATATCGCGCAAGTCAGAAAACTCTCCCAAAAAACACTCAGAGAAAGAGACAGATTATTTTTCGGACAGGTTTAACATGATAACATATCCTATGAAGTTACTAAACTTCTCAAGGATGGCGAAGAAAGCTCTAATTCCCGCCATTTTTTGTTAATTCACCATGAATTAAAAGAATAGACATGTACAGGCCTATTTAAGACACTGAATTCAACTGGCCAGCAGAGGTCGCTGTGTGGATTAGACTGCCTATTCCAATTGTGGGTGCCTCTATAGCTGTCACGTGGTACAGCTGACAGGATTTTTTATTTTTTTTTGCCACACTGGCCGAAGCTTAGATCGCGCAAGTCAGAAAACTCTCCCAAAAAACACTCAGAGAAAGAGACAGATTGTTTTTCGGACAGGTTTAACATGATAACGTATCCTATGAAGTGACTAAACTTCTCAAGGATGGCGAAGAAAGCTCTAATTCCCGCCATTTTTTGTTAATTCACCATGAATTAAAAGAATAGACATGTACAGGCCTATTTAAAACACTGAATTCAACTGGCCAGCAGAGGTCGCTGTGTGGATTAGACTGCCTATTCCAATTGTGGGTGTCTCTATAGCTGTCACGTGATACAGCTGAAAGATTTTTTTTTTTTTTGCCACACTGAGCGGAGCTTAGATCGCGCAAGTCAGAAAACTCTCCCAAAAAACACTCAGAGAAAAAGACAGATTGTTTTTCGGACAGGTTTAACACGATTACGTATCCTATGAAGTGACTAAACTTCTCAAGGATGGCGAAGAAAGCTCTAATTCCCGCCATTTTTTGTTAATTCACCATGAATTAAAAGAATAGACATGTACAGGCCTATTTAAAACACTGAATTCAACTGGCCAGCAGAGGTCGCTGTGTAGCTTTAACTGCCTATTCCAATTGTGGGTGTCTCTATAGCTGTCACGTGATACAACTGAAAAGTTTAATTTTTTTTTAATTGATTTATTTATTTATATGATATTGTATTTCACAGGGTCAGGGGGCCCTAGGGTCCCGCTCCGCTCCGCCTCCGGCGGAGGCCTGAGGGGGCCCTAGGGTCCCGCTCCAAGCCCGCCTGAGCCCGGCATCGCTCCGCTAGCCTTCGGCTCGCTCAGGGTGTTCTTGGCTTCAGAGATCCAACTATGTTTCTCAAACATGGTGGCTAAAATTTTCAGTCTGAGGGCCCATTTAAAACACTGAATTCAAATGGCCAACAGAGGTCGCTCTATGGCCTAGACTGCCTATTCCAATTGTGGGTGTCTCTGTAGCAGTCACGTGATACAGCTGAAAGATTTTTTTTTTTTTTTTTTTGCCACACTGAGCGGAGCTTATATCGCGCAAGTCAGAAAACTCTCCCAAAAAACACTCAGAGAAAGAGACAGATTGTTTTTCGGACAGGTTTAACATGATAACATATCCTATGAAGTTACTAAACTTCTCAAGGATGGCGAAGAAAGCTCTAATTCCCGCCATTTTTTGTTAATTCACCATGAATTAAAAGAATAGACATGTACAGGCCTATTTAAGACACTGAATTCAACTGGCCAGCAGAGGTCGCTGTGTGGATTAGACTGCCTATTCCAATTGTGGGTGTCTCTATAGCTGTCACGTGGTACAGCTGACAGGATTTTTTTTTTTTTTTTTTTGCCACACTGGGCGAAGCTTAGATCGCGCAAGTCAGAAAACTCTCCCAAAAAACACTCAGAGAAAGAGACAGATTGTTTTTCGGACAGGTTTAACACGATTACGTATCCTATGAAGTGACTAAACTTCTCAAGGATGGCGAAGAAAGCTCTAATTCCCGCCATTTTTTGTTAATTCACCATGAATTAAAAGAATAGACATGTACAGGCCTATTTAAAACACTGAATTCAACTGGCCAGCAGAGGTCGCTGTGTGGATTAGACTGCCTATTCCAATTGTGGGTGTCTCTATAGCTGTCACGTGATACAGCTGAAAGATTTTTTTTTTTTTTGCCACACTGAGCGGAGCTTAGATCGCGCAAGTCAGAAAACTCTCCCAAAAAACACTCAGAGAAAGAGACAGATTGTTTTTCGGACAGGTTTAACACGATTACGTATCCTATGAAGTGACTAAACTTCTCAAGGATGGCGAAGAAAGCTCTAATTCCCGCCATTTTTTGTTAATTCACCATGAATTAAAAGAATAGACATGTACAGGCCTATTTAAAACACTGAATTCAACTGGCCAGCAGAGGTCGCTGTGTAGCTTTAACTGCCTATTCCAATTGTGGGTGTCTCTATAGCTGTCACGTGATACAACTGAAAAGTTTAATTTTTTTTTAATTGATTTATTTATTTATATGATATTGTATTTCACAGGGTCAGGGGGCCCTAGGGTCCCGCTCCAAGCCCGCCTGAGCCCGGCATCGCTCCGCTCGCCTTCGGCTCGCTCAGGGTGTTCTTGGCTTCAGAGATCCAACTATGTTTCTCAAACATGGTGGCTAAAAATTTCAGTCTGAGGGCCTATTTAAAACACTGAATTCAAATGGCCAACAGAGGTCGCTCCATGGCCTAGACTGCCTATTCCAATTGTGGGTGTCTCTGTAGCAGTCACGTGATACAGCTGAAAGATTTTTTTTTTTTTTTTTTTGCCACACTGAGCGGAGCTAATATCGCGCAAGTCAGAAAACTCTCCCAAAAAACACTCAGAGAAAGAGACAGATTGTTTTTCGGACAGGTTTAACATGATAACGTATCCTATGAAGTGACTAAACTTCTCAAGGATGGCGAAGAAAGCTCTAATTCCCGCCATTTTTTGTTAATTCACCATGAATTAAAAGAATAGACATGTACAGGCCTATTTAAAACACTGAATTCAACTGGCCAGCAGAGGTCGCTGTGTAGCTTTAACTGCCTATTCCAATTGTGGGTGTCTCTATAGCTGTCACGTGATACAACTGAAAAGTTTAATTTTTTTTTAATTGATTTATTTATTTATATGATATTGTATTTCACAGGGTCAGGGGGCCCTAGGGTCCCGCTCCAAGCCCGCCTGAGCCCGGCATCGCTCCGCTCGCCTTCGGCTCGCTCAGGGTGTTCTTGGCTTCAGAGATCCAACTATGTTTCTCAAACATGGTGGCTAAAAATTTCAGTCTGAGGGCCTATTTAAAACACTGAATTCAAATGGCCAACAGAGGTCGCTCCATGGCCTAGACTGCCTATTCCAATTGTGGGTGTCTCTGTAGCAGTCACGTGATACAGCTGAAAGATTTTTTTTTTTTTTTTTTTGCCACACTGAGCGGAGCTAATATCGCGCAAGTCAGAAAACTCTCCCAAAAAACACTCAGAGAAAGAGACAGATTATTTTTCGGACAGGTTTAACATGATAACATATCCTATGAAGTTACTAAACTTCTCAAGGATGGCGAAGAAAGCTCTAATTCCCGCCATTTTTTGTTAATTCACCATGAATTAAAAGAATAGACATGTACAGGCCTATTTAAGACACTGAATTCAACTGGCCAGCAGAGGTCGCTGTGTGGATTAGACTGCCTATTCCAATTGTGGGTGCCTCTATACCTGTCACGTGGTACAGCTGACAGGATTTTTTATTTTTTTTTGCCACACTGGCCGAAGCTTAGATCGCGCAAGTCAGAAAACTCTCCCAAAAAACACTCAGAGAAAGAGACAGATTGTTTTTCGGACAGGTTTAACATGATAACGTATCCTATGAAGTGACTAAACTTCTCAAGGATGGCGAAGAAAGCTCTAATTCCCGCCATTTTTTGTTAATTCACCATGAATTAAAAGAATAGACATGTACAGGCCTATTTAAAACACTGAATTCAACTGGCCAGCAGAGGTCGCTGTGTGGATTAGACTGCCTATTCCAATTGTGGGTGTCTCTATAGCTGTCACGTGATACAGCTGAAAGATTTTTTTTTTTTTTGCCACACTGAGCGGAGCTTAGATCGCGCAAGTCAGAAAACTCTCCCAAAAAACACTCAGAGAAAAAGACAGATTGTTTTTCGGACAGGTTTAACACGATTACGTATCCTATGAAGTGACTAAACTTCTCAAGGATGGCGAAGAAAGCTCTAATTCCCGCCATTTTTTGTTAATTCACCATGAATTAAAAGAATAGACATGTACAGGCCTATTTAAAACACTGAATTCAACTGGCCAGCAGAGGTCGCTGTGTAGCTTTAACTGCCTATTCCAATTGTGGGTGTCTCTATAGCTGTCACGTGATACAACTGAAAAGTTTAATTTTTTTTTAATTGATTTATTTATTTATATGATATTGTATTTCACAGGGTCAGGGGGCCCTAGGGTCCCGCTCCGCTCCGCCTCCGGCGGAGGCCTGAGGGGGCCCTAGGGTCCCGCTCCAAGCCCGCCTGAGCCCGGCATCGCTCCGCTAGCCTTCGGCTCGCTCAGGGTGTTCTTGGCTTCAGAGATCCAACTATGTTTCTCAAACATGGTGGCTAAAATTTTCAGTCTGAGGGCCCATTTAAAACACTGAATTCAAATGGCCAACAGAGGTCGCTCTATGGCCTAGACTGCCTATTCCAATTGTGGGTGTCTCTGTAGCAGTCACGTGATACAGCTGAAAGATTTTTTTTTTTTTTTTTTTTTTGCCACACTGAGCGGAGCTTATATCGCGCAAGTCAGAAAACTCTCCCAAAAAACACTCAGAGAAAGAGACAGATTGTTTTTCGGACAGGTTTAACATGATAACATATCCTATGAAGTTACTAAACTTCTCAAGGATGGCGAAGAAAGCTCTAATTCCCGCCATTTTTTGTTAATTCACCATGAATTAAAAGAATAGACATGTACAGGCCTATTTAAGACACTGAATTCAACTGGCCAGCAGAGGTCGCTGTGTAGCTTTAACTGCCTATTCCAATTGTGGGTGTCTCTATAGCTGTCACGTGATACAACTGAAAAGTTTAATTTTTTTTTAATTGATTTATTTATTTATATGATATTGTATTTCACAGGGTCAGGGGGCCCTAGGGTCCCGCTCCAAGCCCGCCTGAGCCCGGCATCGCTCCGCTCGCCTTCGGCTCGCTCAGGGTGTTCTTGGCTTCAGAGATCCAACTATGTTTCTCAAACATGGTGGCTAAAAATTTCAGTCTGAGGGCCTATTTAAAACACTGAATTCAAATGGCCAACAGAGGTCGCTCCATGGCCTAGACTGCCTATTCCAATTGTGGGTGTCTCTGTAGCAGTCACGTGATACAGCTGAAAGATTTTTTTTTTTTTTTTTTTGCCACACTGAGCGGAGCTAATATCGCGCAAGTCAGAAAACTCTCCCAAAAAACACTCAGAGAAAGAGACAGATTGTTTTTCGGACAGGTTTAACATGATAACATATCCTATGAAGTTACTAAACTTCTCAAGGATGGCGAAGAAAGCTCTAATTCCCGCCATTTTTTGTTAATTCACCATGAATTAAAAGAATAGACATGTACAGGCCTATTTAAGACACTGAATTCACCTGGCCAGCAGAGGTCGCTGTGTGGATTAGACTGCCTATTCCAATTGTGGGTGCCTCTATAGCTGTCACGTGGTACAGCTGACAGGATTTTTTATTTTTTTTTGCCACACTGGGCGAAGCTTAGATCGCGCAAGTCAGAAAACTCTCCCAAAAAACACTCAGAGAAAGAGACAGATTGTTTTTCGGACAGGTTTAACATGATAACGTATCCTATGAAGTGACTAAACTTCTCAAGGATGGCGAAGAAAGCTCTAATTCCCGCCATTTTTTGTTAATTCACCATGAATTAAAAGAATAGACATGTACAGGCCTATTTAAAACACTGAATTCAACTGGCCAGCAGAGGTCGCTGTGTGGATTAGACTGCCTATTCCAATTGTGGGTGTCTCTATAGCTGTCACGTGATACAGCTGAAAGATTTTTTTTTTTTTTGCCACACTGAGCGGAGCTTAGATCGCGCAAGTCAGAAAACTCTCCCAAAAAACACTCAGAGAAAGAGACAGATTGTTTTTCGGACAGGTTTAACACGATTACGTATCCTATGAAGTGACTAAACTTCTCAAGGATGGCGAAGAAAGCTCTAATTCCCGCCATTTTTTGTTAATTCACCATGAATTAAAAGAATAGACATGTACAGGCCTATTTAAAACACTGAATTCAACTGGCCAGCAGAGGTCGCTGTGTAGCTTTAACTGCCTATTCCAATTGTGGGTGTCTCTATAGCTGTCACGTGATACAACTGAAAAGTTTAATTTTTTTTTAATTGATTTATTTATTTATATGATATTGTATTTCACAGGGTCAGGGGGCCCTAGGGTCCCGCTCCAAGCCCGCCTGAGCCCGGCATCGCTCCGCTCGCCTTCGGCTCGCTCAGGGTGTTCTTGGCTTCAGAGATCCAACTATGTTTCTCAAACATGGTGGCTAAAAATTTCAGTCTGAGGGCCTATTTAAAACACTGAATTCAAATGGCCAACAGAGGTCGCTCCATGGCCTAGACTGCCTATTCCAATTGTGGGTGTCTCTGTAGCAGTCACGTGATACAGCTGAAAGATTTTTTTTTTTTTTTTTTTGCCACACTGAGCGGAGCTAATATCGCGCAAGTCAGAAAACTCTCCCAAAAAACACTCAGAGAAAGAGACAGATTGTTTTTCGGACAGGTTTAACATGATAACGTATCCTATGAAGTGACTAAACTTCTCAAGGATGGCGAAGAAAGCTCTAATTCCCGCCATTTTTTGTTAATTCACCATGAATTAAAAGAATAGACATGTACAGGCCTATTTAAAACACTGAATTCAACTGGCCAGCAGAGGTCGCTGTGTAGCTTTAACTGCCTATTCCAATTGTGGGTGTCTCTATAGCTGTCACGTGATACAACTGAAAAGTTTAATTTTTTTTTAATTGATTTATTTATTTATATGATATTGTATTTCACAGGGTCAGGGGGCCCTAGGGTCCCGCTCCAAGCCCGCCTGAGCCCGGCATCGCTCCGCTCGCCTTCGGCTCGCTCAGGGTGTTCTTGGCTTCAGAGATCCAACTATGTTTCTCAAACATGGTGGCTAAAAATTTCAGTCTGAGGGCCTATTTAAAACACTGAATTCAAATGGCCAACAGAGGTCGCTCCATGGCCTAGACTGCCTATTCCAATTGTGGGTGTCTCTGTAGCAGTCACGTGATACAGCTGAAAGATTTTTTTTTTTTTTTTTTTGCCACACTGAGCGGAGCTAATATCGCGCAAGTCAGAAAACTCTCCCAAAAAACACTCAGAGAAAGAGACAGATTATTTTTCGGACAGGTTTAACATGATAACATATCCTATGAAGTTACTAAACTTCTCAAGGATGGCGAAGAAAGCTCTAATTCCCGCCATTTTTTGTTAATTCACCATGAATTAAAAGAATAGACATGTACAGGCCTATTTAAGACACTGAATTCAACTGGCCAGCAGAGGTCGCTGTGTGGATTAGACTGCCTATTCCAATTGTGGGTGCCTCTATACCTGTCACGTGGTACAGCTGACAGGATTTTTTATTTTTTTTTGCCACACTGGCCGAAGCTTAGATCGCGCAAGTCAGAAAACTCTCCCAAAAAACACTCAGAGAAAGAGACAGATTGTTTTTCGGACAGGTTTAACATGATAACGTATCCTATGAAGTGACTAAACTTCTCAAGGATGGCGAAGAAAGCTCTAATTCCCGCCATTTTTTGTTAATTCACCATGAATTAAAAGAATAGACATGTACAGGCCTATTTAAAACACTGAATTCAACTGGCCAGCAGAGGTCGCTGTGTGGATTAGACTGCCTATTCCAATTGTGGGTGTCTCTATAGCTGTCACGTGATACAGCTGAAAGATTTTTTTTTTTTTTGCCACACTGAGCGGAGCTTAGATCGCGCAAGTCAGAAAACTCTCCCAAAAAACACTCAGAGAAAAAGACAGATTGTTTTTCGGACAGGTTTAACACGATTACGTATCCTATGAAGTGACTAAACTTCTCAAGGATGGCGAAGAAAGCTCTAATTCCCGCCATTTTTTGTTAATTCACCATGAATTAAAAGAATAGACATGTACAGGCCTATTTAAAACACTGAATTCAACTGGCCAGCAGAGGTCGCTGTGTAGCTTTAACTGCCTATTCCAATTGTGGGTGTCTCTATAGCTGTCACGTGATACAACTGAAAAGTTTAATTTTTTTTTAATTGATTTATTTATTTATATGATATTGTATTTCACAGGGTCAGGGGGCCCTAGGGTCCCGCTCCGCTCCGCCTCCGGCGGAGGCCTGAGGGGGCCCTAGGGTCCCGCTCCAAGCCCGCCTGAGCCCGGCATCGCTCCGCTGGCCTTCGGCTCGCTCAGGGTGTTCTTGGCTTCAGAGATCCAACTATGTTTCTCAAACATGGTGGCTAAAATTTTCAGTCTGAGGGCCCATTTAAAACACTGAATTCAAATGGCCAACAGAGGTCGCTCTATGGCCTAGACTGCCTATTCCAATTGTGGGTGTCTCTGTAGCAGTCACGTGATACAGCTGAAAGATTTTTTTTTTTTTTTTTTTTGCCACACTGAGCGGAGCTTATATCGCGCAAGTCAGAAAACTCTCCCAAAAAACACTCAGAGAAAGAGACAGATTGTTTTTCGGACAGGTTTAACATGATAACATATCCTATGAAGTTACTAAACTTCTCAAGGATGGCGAAGAAAGCTCTAATTCCCGCCATTTTTTGTTAATTCACCATGAATTAAAAGAATAGACATGTACAGGCCTATTTAAGACACTGAATTCAACTGGCCAGCAGAGGTCGCTGTGTGGATTAGACTGCCTATTCCAATTGTGGGTGTCTCTATAGCTGTCACGTGATACAACTGAAAAGTTTAATTTTTTTTTAATTGATTTATTTATTTATATGATATTGTATTTCACAGGGTCAGGGGGCCCTAGGGTCCCGCTCCGCTCCGCCTTCGGCGGAGGCCTGAGGGGGCCCTAGGGTCCCGCTCCGCTCCGCCTTCGGCGGAGGCCTGAGGGGGCCCTAGGGTCCCGCTCCAAGCCCGCCTGAGCCCGGCATCGCTCCGCTCGCCTTCGGCTCGCCTTCGGCTCGCTCAGGGTGTTCTTGGCTTCAGAGATCCAACTATGTTTCTCAAACATGGTGGCTAAAAATTTCAGTCTGAGGGCCTATTTAAAACACTGAATTCAAATGGCCAACAGAGGTCGCTCCATGGCCTAGACTGCCTATTCCAATTGTGGGTGTCTCTGTAGCAGTCACGTGATACAGCTGAAAGATTTTTTTTTTTTTTTTTTTGCCACACTGAGCGGAGCTAATATCGCGCAAGTCAGAAAACTCTCCCAAAAAACACTCAGAGAAAGAGACAGATTGTTTTTCGGACAGGTTTAACATGAGAACATATCCTATGAAGTTACTAAACTTCTCAAGGATGGCGAAGAAAGCTCTAATTCCCGCCATTTTTTGTTAATTCACCATGAATTAAAAGAATAGACATGTACAGGCCTATTTAAGACACTGAATTCAACTGGCCAGCAGAGGTCGCTGTGTGGATTAGACTGCCTATTCCAATTGTGGGTGCCTCTATAGCTGTCACGTGGTACAGCTGACAGGATTTTTTATTTTTTTTTGCCACACTGGGCGAAGCTTAGATCGCGCAAGTCAGAAAACTCTCCCAAAAAACACTCAGAGAAAGAGACAGATTGTTTTTCGGACAGGTTTAACATGATAACGTATCCTATGAAGTGACTAAACTTCTCAAGGATGGCGAAGAAAGCTCTAATTCCCGCCATTTTTTGTTAATTCACCATGAATTAAAAGAATAGACATGTACAGGCCTATTTAAAACACTGAATTCAACTGGCCAGCAGAGGTCGCTGTGTGGATTAGACTGCCTATTCCAATTGTGGGTGTCTCTATAGCTGTCACGTGATACAGCTGAAAGATTTTTTTTTTTTTTGCCACACTGAGCGGAGCTTAGATCGCGCAAGTCAGAAAACTCTCCCAAAAAACACTCAGAGAAAGAGACAGATTGTTTTTCGGACAGGTTTAACACGATTACGTATCCTATGAAGTGACTAAACTTCTCAAGGATGGCGAAGAAAGCTCTAATTCCCGCCATTTTTTGTTAATTCACCATGAATTAAAAGAATAGACATGTACAGGCCTATTTAAAACACTGAATTCAACTGGCCAGCAGAGGTCGCTGTGTAGCTTTAACTGCCTATTCCAATTGTGGGTGTCTCTATAGCTGTCACGTGATACAACTGAAAAGTTTAATTTTTTTTTAATTGATTTATTTATTTATATGATATTGTATTTCACAGGGTCAGGGGGCCCTAGGGTCCCGCTCCAAGCCCGCCTGAGCCCGGCATCGCTCCGCTCGCCTTCGGCTCGCTCAGGGTGTTCTTGGCTTCAGAGATCCAACTATGTTTCTCAAACATGGTGGCTAAAAATTTCAGTCTGAGGGCCTATTTAAAACACTGAATTCAAATGGCCAACAGAGGTCGCTCCATGGCCTAGACTGCCTATTCCAATTGTGGGTGTCTCTGTAGCAGTCACGTGATACAGCTGAAAGATTTTTTTTTTTTTTTTTTTTTTTTGCCACACTGAGCGGAGCTAATATCGCGCAAGTCAGAAAACTCTCCCAAAAAACACTCAGAGAAAGAGACAGATTGTTTTTCGGACAGGTTTAACATGATAACATATCCTATGAAGTTACTAAACTTCTCAAGGATGGCGAAGAAAGCTCTAATTCCCGCCATTTTTTGTTAATTCACCATGAATTAAAAGAATAGACATGTACAGGCCTATTTAAGACACTGAATTCACCTGGCCAGCAGAGGTCGCTGTGTGGATTAGACTGCCTATTCCAATTGTGGGTGCCTCTATAGCTGTCACGTGGTACAGCTGACAGGATTTTTTATTTTTTTTTGCCACACTGGGCGAAGCTTAGATCGCGCAAGTCAGAAAACTCTCCCAAAAAACACTCAGAGAAAGAGACAGATTGTTTTTCGGACAGGTTTAACATGATAACGTATCCTATGAAGTGACTAAACTTCTCAAGGATGGCGAAGAAAGCTCTAATTCCCGCCATTTTTTGTTAATTCACCATGAATTAAAAGAATAGACATGTACAGGCCTATTTAAAACACTGAATTCAACTGGCCAGCAGAGGTCGCTGTGTGGATTAGACTGCCTATTCCAATTGTGGGTGTCTCTATAGCTGTCACGTGATACAGCTGAAAGATTTTTTTTTTTTTTGCCACACTGAGCGGAGCTTAGATCGCGCAAGTCAGAAAACTCTCCCAAAAAACACTCAGAGAAAGAGACAGATTGTTTTTCGGACAGGTTTAACACGATTACGTATCCTATGAAGTGACTAAACTTCTCAAGGATGGCGAAGAAAGCTCTAATTCCCGCCATTTTTTGTTAATTCACCATGAATTAAAAGAATAGACATGTACAGGCCTATTTAAAACACTGAATTCAACTGGCCAGCAGAGGTCGCTGTGTAGCTTTAACTGCCTATTCCAATTGTGGGTGTCTCTATAGCTGTCACGTGATACAACTGAAAAGTTTAATTTTTTTTTAATTGATTTATTTATTTATATGATATTGTATTTCACAGGGTCAGGGGGCCCTAGGGTCCCGCTCCAAGCCCGCCTGAGCCCGGCATCGCTCCGCTCGCCTTCGGCTCGCTCAGGGTGTTCTTGGCTTCAGAGATCCAACTATGTTTCTCAAACATGGTGGCTAAAAATTTCAGTCTGAGGGCCTATTTAAAACACTGAATTCAAATGGCCAACAGAGGTCGCTCCATGGCCTAGACTGCCTATTCCAATTGTGGGTGTCTCTGTAGCAGTCACGTGATACAGCTGAAAGATTTTTTTTTTTTTTTTTTTGCCACACTGAGCGGAGCTAATATCGCGCAAGTCAGAAAACTCTCCCAAAAAACACTCAGAGAAAGAGACAGATTGTTTTTCGGACAGGTTTAACATGATAACATATCCTATGAAGTTACTAAACTTCTCAAGGATGGCGAAGAAAGCTCTAATTCCCGCCATTTTTTGTTAATTCACCATGAATTAAAAGAATAGACATGTACAGGCCTATTTAAGACACTGAATTCAACTGGCCAGCAGAGGTCGCTGTGTGGATTAGACTGCCTATTCCAATTGTGGGTGCCTCTATAGCTGTCACGTGGTACAGCTGACAGGATTTTTTATTTTTTTTTGCCACACTGGGCGAAGCTTAGATCGCGCAAGTCAGAAAACTCTCCCAAAAAACACTCAGAGAAAGAGACAGATTGTTTTTCGGACAGGTTTAACATATCCTATGAAGTTACTAAACTTCTCAAGGATGGCGAAGAAAGCTCTAATTCCCGCCATTTTTTGTTAATTCACCATGAATTAAAAGAATAGACATGTACAGGCCTATTTAAGACACTGAATTCAACTGGCCAGCAGAGGTCGCTGTGTGGATTAGACTGCCTATTCCAATTGTGGGTGCCTCTATAGCTGTCACGTGGTACAGCTGACAGGATTTTTTATTTTTTTTTGCCACACTGGGCGAAGCTTAGATCGCGCAAGTCAGAAAACTCTCCCAAAAAACACTCAGAGAAAGAGACAGATTGTTTTTCGGACAGGTTTAACATGATAACGTATCCTATGAAGTGACTAAACTTCTCAAGGATGGCGAAGAAAGCTCTAATTCCCGCCATTTTTTGTTAATTCACCATGAATTAAAAGAATAGACATGTACAGGCCTATTTAAAACACTGAATTCAACTGGCCAGCAGAGGTCGCTGTGTGGATTAGACTGCCTATTCCAATTGTGGGTGTCTCTATAGCTGTCACGTGATACAGCTGAAAGATTTTTTTTTTTTTTGCCACACTGAGCGGAGCTTAGATCGCGCAAGTCAGAAAACTCTCCCAAAAAACACTCAGAGAAAGAGACAGATTGTTTTTCGGACAGGTTTAACACGATTACGTATCCTATGAAGTGACTAAACTTCTCAAGGATGGCGAAGAAAGCTCTAATTCCCGCCATTTTTTGTTAATTCACCATGAATTAAAAGAATAGACATGTACAGGCCTATTTAAAACACTGAATTCAACTGGCTAGCAGAGGTCACTGTGTGGATTAGACTGCCTATTCCAATTGTGGGTGTCTCTATAGCTGTCACGTGATACAGCTGAAAGATTTTTTTTTTTTTTGCCACACTGAGCGGAGCTTAGATCGCGCAAGTCAGAAAACTCTCCCAAAAAACACTCAGAGAAAGAGACAGATTGTTTTTCGGACAGGTTTAACACGATTACGTATCCTATGAAGTGACTAAACTTCTCAAGGATGGCGAAGAAAGCTCTAATTCCCGCCATTTTTTGTTAATTCACCATGAATTAAAAGAATAGACATGTACAGGCCTATTTAAAACACTGAATTCAACTGGCCAGCAGAGGTCGCTGTGTAGCTTTAACTGCCTATTCCAATTGTGGGTGTCTCTATAGCTGTCACGTGATACAACTGAAAAGTTTAATTTTTTTTTAATTGATTTATTTATTTATATGATATTGTATTTCACAGGGTCCCGCTCCAAGCCCGCCTGAGCCCGGCATCGCTCCGCTCGCCTTTGGCTCGCTCAGGGTGTTCTTGGCTTCAGAGATCCAACTATGTTTCTCAAACATGGTGGCTAAAAATTTCAGTCTGAGGGCCTATTTAAAACACTGAATTCAAATGGCCAACAGAGGTCGCTCCATGGCCTAGACTGCCTATTCCAATTGTGGGTGTCTCTGTAGCAGTCACGTGATACAGCTGAAAGATTTTTTTTTTTTTTTTTTTGCCACACTGAGCGGAGCTAATATCGCGCAAGTCAGAAAACTCTCCCAAAAAACACTCAGAGAAAGAGACAGATTGTTTTTCGGACAGGTTTAACATGATAACATATCCTATGAAGTTACTAAACTTCTCAAGGATGGCGAAGAAAGCTCTAATTCCCGCCATTTTTTGTTAATTCACCATGAATTAAAAGAATAGACATGTACAGGCCTATTTAAGACACTGAATTCAACTGGCCAGCAGAGGTCGCTGTGTGGATTAGACTGCCTATTCCAATTGTGGGTGCCTCTATAGCTGTCACGTGGTACAGCTGACAGGATTTTTTATTTTTTTTTGCCACACTGGGCGAAGCTTAGATCGCGCAAGTCAGAAAACTCTCCCAAAAAACACTCAGAGAAAGAGACAGATTGTTTTTCGGACAGGTTTAACATGATAACGTATCCTATGAAGTGACTAAACTTCTCAAGGATGGCGAAGAAAGCTCTAATTCCCGCCATTTTTTGTTAATTCACCATGAATTAAAAGAATAGACATGTACAGGCCTATTTAAAACACTGAATTCAACTGGCCAGCGGAGGTCGCTGTGTGGATTAGACTGCCTATTCCAATTGTGGGTGTCTCTATAGCTGTCACGTGATACAGCTGAAAGATTTTTTTTTTTTTTGCCACACTGAGCGGAGCTTAGATCGCGCAAGTCAGAAAACTCTCCCAAAAAACACTCAGAGAAAGAGACAGATTGTTTTTCGGACAGGTTTAACACGATTACGTATCCTATGAAGTGACTAAACTTCTCAAGGATGGCGAAGAAAGCTCTAATTCCCGCCATTTTTTGTTAATTCACCATGAATTAAAAGAATAGACATGTACAGGCCTATTTAAAACACTGAATTCAACTGGCTAGCAGAGGTCGCTGTGTGGATTAGACTGCCTATTCCAATTGTGGGTGTCTCTATAGCTGTCACGTGATACAGCTGAAAGATTTTTTTTTTTTTTGCCACACTGAGCGGAGCTTAGATCGCGCAAGTCAGAAAACTCTCCCAAAAAACACTCAGAGAAAGAGACAGATTGTTTTTCGGACAGGTTTAACACGATTACGTATCCTATGAAGTGACTAAACTTCTCAAGGATGGCGAAGAAAGCTCTAATTCCCGCCATTTTTTGTTAATTCACCATGAATTAAAAGAATAGACATGTACAGGCCTATTTAAAACACTGAATTCAACTGGCCAGCAGAGGTCGCTGTGTAGCTTTAACTGCCTATTCCAATTGTGGGTGTCTCTATAGCTGTCACGTGATACAACTGAAAAGTTTAATTTTTTTTTAATTGATTTATTTATTTATATGATATTGTATTTCACAGGGTCAGGGGGCCCTAGGGTCCCGCTCCGCTCCGCCTTCGGCGGAGGCCTGAGGGGGCCCTAGGGTCCCGCTCCGCTCCGCCTTCGGCGGAGGCCTGAGGGGGCCCTAGGGTCCCGCTCCGCTCCGCCTTCGGCGGAGGCCTGAGGGGGCCCTAGGGTCCCGCTCCGCTCCGCCTTCGGCGGAGGCCTGAGGGGGCCCTAGGGTCCCGCTCCGCTCCGCCTTCGGCGGAGGCCTGAGGGGGCCCTAGGGTCCCGCTCCAAGCCCGCCTGAGCCCGGCATCGCTCCGCTCGCCTTCGGCTCGCTCAGGGTGTTCTTGGCTTCAGAGATCCAACTATGTTTCTCAAACATGGTGGCTAAAAATTTCAGTCTGAGGGCCTATTTAAAACACTGAATTCAAATGGCCAACAGAGGTCGCTCCATGGCCTAGACTGCCTATTCCAATTGTGGGTGTCTCTGTAGCAGTCACGTGATACAGCTGAAAGATTTTTTTTTTTTTTTTTTTGCCACACTGAGCGGAGCTAATATCGCGCAAGTCAGAAAACTCTCCCAAAAAACACTCAGAGAAAGAGACAGATTGTTTTTCGGACAGGTTTAACATGATAACATATCCTATGAAGTTACTAAACTTCTCAAGGATGGCGAAGAAAGCTCTAATTCCCGCCATTTTTTGTTAATTCACCATGAATTAAAAGAATAGACATGTACAGGCCTATTTAAGACACTGAATTCAACTGGCCAGCAGAGGTCGCTGTGTGGATTAGACTGCCTATTCCAATTGTGGGTGCCTCTATAGCTGTCACGTGGTACAGCTGACAGGATTTTTTATTTTTTTTTGCCACACTGGGCGAAGCTTAGATCGCGCAAGTCAGAAAACTCTCCCAAAAAACACTCAGAGAAAGAGACAGATTGTTTTTCGGACAGGTTTAACATGATAACGTATCCTATGAAGTGACTAAACTTCTCAAGGATGGCGAAGAAAGCTCTAATTCCCGCCATTTTTTGTTAATTCACCATGAATTAAAAGAATAGACATGTACAGGCCTATTTAAAACACTGAATTCAACTGGCCAGCAGAGGTCGCTGTGTGGATTAGACTGCCTATTCCAATTGTGGGTGTCTCTATAGCTGTCACGTGATACAGCTGAAAGATTTTTTTTTTTTTTGCCACACTGAGCGGAGCTTAGATCGCGCAAGTCAGAAAACTCTCCCAAAAAACACTCAGAGAAAGAGACAGATTGTTTTTCGGACAGGTTTAACACGATTACGTATCCTATGAAGTGACTAAACTTCTCAAGGATGGCGAAGAAAGCTCTAATTCCCGCCATTTTTTGTTAATTCACCATGAATTAAAAGAATAGACATGTACAGGCCTATTTAAAACACTGAATTCAACTGGCTAGCAGAGGTCGCTGTGTGGATTAGACTGCCTATTCCAATTGTGGGTGTCTCTATAGCTGTCACGTGATACAGCTGAAAGATTTTTTTTTTTTTTGCCACACTGAGCGGAGCTTAGATCGCGCAAGTCAGAAAACTCTCCCAAAAAACACACAGAGAAAGAGACAGATTGTTTTTCGGACAGGTTTAACACGATTACGTATCCTATGAAGTGACTAAACTTCTCAAGGATGGCGAAGAAAGCTCTAATTCCCGCCATTTTTTGTTAATTCACCATGAATTAAAAGAATAGACATGTACAGGCCTATTTAAAACACTGAATTCAACTGGCCAGCAGAGGTCGCTGTGTAGCTTTAACTGCCTATTCCAATTGTGGGTGTCTCTATAGCTGTCACGTGATACAACTGAAAAGTTTAATTTTTTTTTAATTGATTTATTTATTTATATGATATTGTATTTCACAGGGTCAGGGGGCCCTAGGGTCCCGCTCCGCTCCGCCTTCGGCGGAGGCCTGAGGGGGCCCTAGGGTCCCGCTCCGCTCCGCCTTCGGCGGAGGCCTGAGGGGGCCCTAGGGTCCCGCTCCAAGCCCGCCTGAGCCCGGCATCGCTCCGCTCGCCTTCGGCTCGCCTTCGGCTCGCTCAGGGTGTTCTTGGCTTCAGAGATCCAACTATGTTTCTCAAACATGGTGGCTAAAAATTTCAGTCTGAGGGCCTATTTAAAACACTGAATTCAAATGGCCAACAGAGGTCGCTCCATGGCCTAGACTGCCTATTCCAATTGTGGGTGTCTCTGTAGCAGTCACGTGATACAGCTGAAAGATTTTTTTTTTTTTTTTTTTGCCACACTGAGCGGAGCTAATATCGCGCAAGTCAGAAAACTCTCCCAAAAAACACTCAGAGAAAGAGACAGATTGTTTTTCGGACAGGTTTAACATGAGAACATATCCTATGAAGTTACTAAACTTCTCAAGGATGGCGAAGAAAGCTCTAATTCCCGCCATTTTTTGTTAATTCACCATGAATTAAAAGAATAGACATGTACAGGCCTATTTAAGACACTGAATTCAACTGGCCAGCAGAGGTCGCTGTGTGGATTAGACTGCCTATTCCAATTGTGGGTGCCTCTATAGCTGTCACGTGGTACAGCTGACAGGATTTTTTATTTTTTTTTGCCACACTGGGCGAAGCTTAGATCGCGCAAGTCAGAAAACTCTCCCAAAAAACACTCAGAGAAAGAGACAGATTGTTTTTCGGACAGGTTTAACATGATAACGTATCCTATGAAGTGACTAAACTTCTCAAGGATGGCGAAGAAAGCTCTAATTCCCGCCATTTTTTGTTAATTCACCATGAATTAAAAGAATAGACATGTACAGGCCTATTTAAAACACTGAATTCAACTGGCCAGCAGAGGTCGCTGTGTGGATTAGACTGCCTATTCCAATTGTGGGTGTCTCTATAGCTGTCACGTGATACAGCTGAAAGATTTTTTTTTTTTTTGCCACACTGAGCGGAGCTTAGATCGCGCAAGTCAGAAAACTCTCCCAAAAAACACTCAGAGAAAGAGACAGATTGTTTTTCGGACAGGTTTAACACGATTACGTATCCTATGAAGTGACTAAACTTCTCAAGGATGGCGAAGAAAGCTCTAATTCCCGCCATTTTTTGTTAATTCACCATGAATTAAAAGAATAGACATGTACAGGCCTATTTAAAACACTGAATTCAACTGGCTAGCAGAGGTCGCTGTGTGGATTAGACTGCCTATTCCAATTGTGGGTGTCTCTATAGCTGTCACGTGATACAGCTGAAAGATTTTTTTTTTTTTTGCCACACTGAGCGGAGCTTAGATCGCGCAAGTCAGAAAACTCTCCCAAAAAACACTCAGAGAAAGAGACAGATTGTTTTTCGGACAGGTTTAACACGATTACGTATCCTATGAAGTGACTAAACTTCTCAAGGATGGCGAAGAAAGCTCTAATTCCCGCCATTTTTTGTTAATTCACCATGAATTAAAAGAATAGACATGTACAGGCCTATTTAAAACACTGAATTCAACTGGCCAGCAGAAGTCGCTGTGTAGCTTTAACTGCCTATTCCAATTGTGGGTGTCTCTATAGCTGTCACGTGATACAACTGAAAAGTTTAATTTTTTTTTAATTGATTTATTTATTTATATGATATTGTATTTCACAGGGTCAGGGGGCCCTAGGGTCCCGCTCCGCTCCGCCTTCGGCGGAGGCCTGAGGGGGCCCTAGGGTCCCGCTCCGCTCCGCCTTCGGCGGAGGCCTGAGGGGGCCCTAGGGTCCCGCTCCAAGCCCGCCTGAGCCCGGCATCGCTCCGCTCGCCTTCGGCTCGCCTTCGGCTCGCTCAGGGTGTTCTTGGCTTCAGAGATCCAACTATGTTTCTCAAACATGGTGGCTAAAAATTTCAGTCTGAGGGCCTATTTAAAACACTGAATTCAAATGGCCAACAGAGGTCGCTCCATGGCCTAGACTGCCTATTCCAATTGTGGGTGTCTCTGTAGCAGTCACGTGATACAGCTGAAAGATTTTTTTTTTTTTTTTTTTGCCACACTGAGCGGAGCTAATATCGCGCAAGTCAGAAAACTCTCCCAAAAAACACTCAGAGAAAGAGACAGATTGTTTTTCGGACAGGTTTAACATGATAACATATCCTATGAAGTTACTAAACTTCTCAAGGATGGCGAAGAAAGCTCTAATTCCCGCCATTTTTTGTTAATTCACCATGAATTAAAAGAATAGACATGTACAGGCCTATTTAAGACACTGAATTCAACTGGCCAGCAGAGGTCGCTGTGTGGATTAGACTGCCTATTCCAATTGTGGGTGCCTCTATAGCTGTCACGTGGTACAGCTGACAGGATTTTTTATTTTTTTTTGCCACACTGGGCGAAGCTTAGATCGCGCAAGTCAGAAAACTCTCCCAAAAAACACTCAGAGAAAGAGACAGATTGTTTTTCGGACAGGTTTAACATGATAACGTATCCTATGAAGTGACTAAACTTCTCAAGGATGGCGAAGAAAGCTCTAATTCCCGCCATTTTTTGTTAATTCACCATGAATTAAAAGAATAGACATGTACAGGCCTATTTAAAACACTGAATTCAACTGGCCAGCAGAGGTCGCTGTGTGGATTAGACTGCCTATTCCAATTGTGGGTGTCTCTATAGCTGTCACGTGATACAGCTGAAAGATTTTTTTTTTTTTTGCCACACTGAGCGGATCTTAGATCGCGCAAGTCAGAAAACTCTCCCAAAAAACACTCAGAGAAAGAGACAGATTGTTTTTCGGACAGGTTTAACACGATTACGTATCCTATGAAGTGACTAAACTTCTCAAGGATGGCGAAGAAAGCTCTAATTCCCGCCATTTTTTGTTAATTCACCATGAATTAAAAGAATAGACATGTACAGGCCTATTTAAAACACTGAATTCAACTGGCCAGCAGAGCTCGCTGTGTGGATTAGACTGCCTATTCCAATTGTGGGTGTCTCTATAGCTGTCACGTGATACAGCTGAAAGATTTTTTTTTTTTTTGCCACACTGAGCGGAGCTTAGATCGCGCAAGTCAGAAAACTCTCCCAAAAAACACTCAGAGAAAGAGACAGATTGTTTTTCGGACAGGTTTAACACGATTACGTATCCTATGAAGTGACTAAACTTCTCAAGGATGGCGAAGAAAGCTCTAATTCCCGCCATTTTTTGTTAATTCACCATGAATTAAAAGAATAGACATGTACAGGCCTATTTAAAACACTGAATTCAACTGGCCAGCAGAGGTCGCTGTGTAGCTTTAACTGCCTATTCCAATTGTGGGTGTCTCTATAGCTGTCACGTGATACAACTGAAAAGTTTAATTTTTTTTTAATTGATTTATTTATTTATATGATATTGTATTTCACAGGGTCAGGGGGCCCTAGGGTCCCGCTCCGCTCCGCCTTCGGCGGAGGCCTGAGGGGGCCCTAGGGTCCCGCTCCGCTCCGCCTTCGGCGGAGGCCTGAGGGGGCCCTAGGGTCCCGCTCCAAGCCCGCCTGAGCCCGGCATCGCTCCGCTCGCCTTCGGCTCGCCTTCGGCTCGCTCAGGGTGTTCTTGGCTTCAGAGATCCAACTATGTTTCTCAAACATGGTGGCTAAAAATTTCAGTCTGAGGGCCTATTTAAAACACTGAATTCAAATGGCCAACAGAGGTCGCTCCATGGCCTAGACTGCCTATTCCAATTGTGGGTGTCTCTGTAGCAGTCACGTGATACAGCTGAAAGATTTTTTTTTTTTTTTTTTTGCCACACTGAGCGGAGCTAATATCGCGCAAGTCAGAAAACTCTCCCAAAAAACACTCAGAGAAAGAGACAGATTGTTTTTCGGACAGGTTTAACATGATAACATATCCTATGAAGTTACTAAACTTCTCAAGGATGGCGAAGAAAGCTCTAATTCCCGCCATTTTTTGTTAATTCACCATGAATTAAAAGAATAGACATGTACAGGCCTATTTAAGACACTGAATTCAACTGGCCAGCAGAGGTCGCTGTGTGGATTAGACTGCCTATTCCAATTGTGGGTGCCTCTATAGCTGTCACGTGGTACAGCTGACAGGATTTTTTATTTTTTTTTGCCACACTGGGCGAAGCTTAGATCGCGCAAGTCAGAAAACTCTCCCAAAAAACACTCAGAGAAAGAGACAGATTGTTTTTCGGACAGGTTTAACATGATAACGTATCCTATGAAGTGACTAAACTTCTCAAGGATGGCGAAGAAAGCTCTAATTCCCGCCATTTTTTGTTAATTCACCATGAATTAAAAGAATAGACATGTACAGGCCTATTTAAAACACTGAATTCAACTGGCCAGCAGAGGTCGCTGTGTGGATTAGACTGCCTATTCCAATTGTGGGTGTCTCTATAGCTGTCACGTGATACAGCTGAAAGATTTTTTTTTTTTTTGCCACACTGAGCGGATCTTAGATCGCGCAAGTCAGAAAACTCTCCCAAAAAACACTCAGAGAAAGAGACAGATTGTTTTTCGGACAGGTTTAACACGATTACGTATCCTATGAAGTGACTAAACTTCTCAAGGATGGCGAAGAAAGCTCTAATTCCCGCCATTTTTTGTTAATTCACCATGAATTAAAAGAATAGACATGTACAGGCCTATTTAAAACACTGAATTCAACTGGCCAGCAGAGGTCGCTGTGTAGCTTTAACTGCCTATTCCAATTGTGGGTGTCTCTATAGCTGTCACGTGATACAACTGAAAAGTTTAATTTTTTTTTAATTGATTTATTTATTTATATGATATTGTATTTCACAGGGTCAGGGGGCCCTAGGGTCCCGCTCCGCTCCGCCTTCGGCGGAGGCCTGAGGGGGCCCTAGGGTCCCGCTCCGCTCCGCCTTCGGCGGAGGCCTGAGGGGGCCCTAGGGTCCCGCTCCAAGCCCGCCTGAGCCCGGCATCGCTCCGCTCGCCTTCGGCTCGCCTTCGGCTCGCTCAGGGTGTTCTTGGCTTCAGAGATCCAACTATGTTTCTCAAACATGGTGGCTAAAAATTTCAGTCTGAGGGCCTATTTAAAACACTGAATTCAAATGGCCAACAGAGGTCGCTCCATGGCCTAGACTGCCTATTCCAATTGTGGGTGTCTCTGTAGCAGTCACGTGATACAGCTGAAAGATTTTTTTTTTTTTTTTTTTGCCACACTGAGCGGAGCTAATATCGCGCAAGTCAGAAAACTCTCCCAAAAAACACTCAGAGAAAGAGACAGATTGTTTTTCGGACAGGTTTAACATGAGAACATATCCTATGAAGTTACTAAACTTCTCAAGGATGGCGAAGAAAGCTCTAATTCCCGCCATTTTTTGTTAATTCACCATGAATTAAAAGAATAGACATGTACAGGCCTATTTAAGACACTGAATTCAACTGGCCAGCAGAGGTCGCTGTGTGGATTAGACTGCCTATTCCAATTGTGGGTGCCTCTATAGCTGTCACGTGGTACAGCTGACAGGATTTTTTATTTTTTTTTGCCACACTGGGCGAAGCTTAGATCGCGCAAGTCAGAAAACTCTCCCAAAAAACACTCAGAGAAAGAGACAGATTGTTTTTCGGACAGGTTTAACATGATAACGTATCCTATGAAGTGACTAAACTTCTCAAGGATGGCGAAGAAAGCTCTAATTCCCGCCATTTTTTGTTAATTCACCATGAATTAAAAGAATAGACATGTACAGGCCTATTTAAAACACTGAATTCAACTGGCCAGCAGAGGTCGCTGTGTGGATTAGACTGCCTATTCCAATTGTGGGTGTCTCTATAGCTGTCACGTGATACAGCTGAAAGATTTTTTTTTTTTTTGCCACACTGAGCGGATCTTAGATCGCGCAAGTCAGAAAACTCTCCCAAAAAACACTCAGAGAAAGAGACAGATTGTTTTTCGGACAGGTTTAACACGATTACGTATCCTATGAAGTGACTAAACTTCTCAAGGATGGCGAAGAAAGCTCTAATTCCCGCCATTTTTTGTTAATTCACCATGAATTAAAAGAATAGACATGTACAGGCCTATTTAAAACACTGAATTCAACTGGCCAGCAGAGCTCGCTGTGTGGATTAGACTGCCTATTCCAATTGTGGGTGTCTCTATAGCTGTCACGTGATACAGCTGAAAGATTTTTTTTTTTTTTGCCACACTGAGCGGAGCTTAGATCGCGCAAGTCAGAAAACTCTCCCAAAAAACACTCAGAGAAAGAGACAGATTGTTTTTCGGACAGGTTTAACACGATTACGTATCCTATGAAGTGACTAAACTTCTCAAGGATGGCGAAGAAAGCTCTAATTCCCGCCATTTTTTGTTAATTCACCATGAATTAAAAGAATAGACATGTACAGGCCTATTTAAAACACTGAATTCAACTGGCCAGCAGAGGTCGCTGTGTAGCTTTAACTGCCTATTCCAATTGTGGGTGTCTCTATAGCTGTCACGTGATACAACTGAAAAGTTTAATTTTTTTTTAATTGATTTATTTATTTATATGATATTGTATTTCACAGGGTCAGGGGGCCCTAGGGTCCCGCTCCAAGCCCGCCTGAGCCCGGCATCGCTCCGCTCGCCTTCGGCTCGCTCAGGGTGTTCTTGGCTTCAGAGATCCAACTATGTTTCTCAAACATGGTGGCTAAAAATTTCAGTCTGAGGGCCTATTTAAAACACTGAATTCAAATGGCCAACAGAGGTCGCTCCATGGCCTAGACTGCCTATTCCAATTGTGGGTGTCTCTGTAGCAGTCACGTGATACAGCTGAAAGATTTTTTTTTTTTTTTTTTTGCCACACTGAGCGGAGCTAATATCGCGCAAGTCAGAAAACTCTCCCAAAAAACACTCAGAGAAAGAGACAGATTATTTTTCGGACAGGTTTAACATGATAACATATCCTATGAAGTTACTAAACTTCTCAAGGATGGCGAAGAAAGCTCTAATTCCCGCCATTTTTTGTTAATTCACCATGAATTAAAAGAATAGACATGTACAGGCCTATTTAAGACACTGAATTCAACTGGCCAGCAGAGGTCGCTGTGTGGATTAGACTGCCTATTCCAATTGTGGGTGCCTCTATAGCTGTCACGTGGTACAGCTGACAGGATTTTTTATTTTTTTTTTGCCACACTGGGCGAAGCTTAGATCGCGCAAGTCAGAAAACTCTCCCAAAAAACACTCAGAGAAAGAGACAGATTGTTTTTCGGACAGGTTTAACATGATAACGTATCCTATGAAGTGACTAAACTTCTCAAGGATGGCGAAGAAAGCTCTAATTCCCGCCATTTTTTGTTAATTCACCATGAATTAAAAGAATAGACATGTACAGGCCTATTTAAAACACTGAATTCAACTGGCCAGCAGAGGTCGCTGTGTGGATTAGACTGCCTATTCCAATTGTGGGTGTCTCTATAGCTGTCACGTGATACAGCAGAAAGATTTTTTTTTTTTTTGCCACACTGAGCGGAGCTTAGATCGCGCAAGTCAGAAAACTCTCCCAAAAAACACTCAGAGAAAGAGACAGATTGTTTTTCGGACAGGTTTAACACGATTACGTATCCTATGAAGTGACTAAACTTCTCAAGGATGGCGAAGAAAGCTCTAATTCCCGCCATTTTTTGTTAATTCACCATGAATTAAAAGAATAGACATGTACAGGCCTATTTAAAACACTGAATTCAACTGGCCAGCAGAAGTCGCTGTGTAGCTTTAACTGCCTATTCCAATTGTGGGTGTCTCTATAGCTGTCACGTGATACAACTGAAAAGTTTAATTTTTTTTTAATTGATTTATTTATTTATATGATATTGTATTTCACAGGGTCAGGGGGCCCGAGGGTCCCGCTCCGCTCCGCCTTCGGCGGAGGCCTGAGGGGGCCCGAGGGTCCCGCTCCGCTCCGCCTTCGGCGGAGGCCTGAGGGGGCCCGAGGGTCCCGCTCCAAGCCCGCCTGAGCCCGGCATCGCTCCGCTCGCCTTCGGCTCGCTCAGGGTGTTCTTGGCTTCAGAGATCCAACTATGTTTCTCAAACATGGTGGCTAAAAATTTCAGTCTGAGGGCCTATTTAAAACACTGAATTCAAATGGCCAACAGAGGTCGCTCCATGGCCTAGACTGCCTATTCCAATTGTGGGTGTCTCTGTAGCAGTCACGTGATACAGCTGAAAGATTTTTTTTTTTTTTTTTTTGCCACACTGAGCGGAGCTAATATCGCGCAAGTCAGAAAACTCTCCCAAAAAACACTCAGAGAAAGAGACAGATTGTTTTTCGGACAGGTTTAACATGATAACATATCCTATGAAGTTACTAAACTTCTCAAGGATGGCGAAGAAAGCTCTAATTCCCGCCATTTTTTGTTAATTCACCATGAATTAAAAGAATAGACATGTACAGGCCTATTTAAGACACTGAATTCAACTGGCCAGCAGAGGTCGCTGTGTGGATTAGACTGCCTATTCCAATTGTGGGTGCCTCTATAGCTGTCACGTGGTACAGCTGACAGGATTTTTTATTTTTTTTTGCCACACTGGGCGAAGCTTAGATCGCGCAAGTCAGAAAACTCTCCCAAAAAACACTCAGAGAAAGAGACAGATTGTTTTTCGGACAGGTTTAACATGATAACGTATCCTATGAAGTGACTAAACTTCTCAAGGATGGCGAAGAAAGCTCTAATTCCCGCCATTTTTTGTTAATTCACCATGAATTAAAAGAATAGACATGTACAGGCCTATTTAAAACACTGAATTCAACTGGCCAGCAGAGGTCGCTGTGTGGATTAGACTGCCTATTCCAATTGTGGGTGTCTCTATAGCTGTCACGTGATACAGCTGAAAGATTTTTTTTTTTTTTGCCACACTGAGCGGATCTTAGATCGCGCAAGTCAGAAAACTCTCCCAAAAAACACTCAGAGAAAGAGACAGATTGTTTTTCGGACAGGTTTAACACGATTACGTATCCTATGAAGTGACTAAACTTCTCAAGGATGGCGAAGAAAGCTCTAATTCCCGCCATTTTTTGTTAATTCACCATGAATTAAAAGAATAGACATGTACAGGCCTATTTAAAACACTGAATTCAACTGGCCAGCAGAGCTCGCTGTGTGGATTAGACTGCCTATTCCAATTGTGGGTGTCTCTATAGCTGTCACGTGATACAGCTGAAAGATTTTTTTTTTTTTTGCCACACTGAGCGGAGCTTAGATCGCGCAAGTCAGAAAACTCTCCCAAAAAACACTCAGAGAAAGAGACAGATTGTTTTTCGGACAGGTTTAACACGATTACGTATCCTATGAAGTGACTAAACTTCTCAAGGATGGCGAAGAAAGCTCTAATTCCCGCCATTTTTTGTTAATTCACCATGAATTAAAAGAATAGACATGTACAGGCCTATTTAAAACACTGAATTCAACTGGCCAGCAGAGGTCGCTGTGTAGCTTTAACTGCCTATTCCAATTGTGGGTGTCTCTATAGCTGTCACGTGATACAACTGAAAAGTTTAATTTTTTTTTAATTGATTTATTTATTTATATGATATTGTATTTCACAGGGTCAGGGGGCCCTAGGGTCCCGCTCCGCTCCGCCTTCGGCGGAGGCCTGAGGGGGCCCTAGGGTCCCGCTCCGCTCCGCCTTCGGCGGAGGCCTGAGGGGGCCCTAGGGTCCCGCTCCGCTCCGCCTTCGGCGGAGGCCTGAGGGGGCCCTAGGGTCCCGCTCCGCTCCGCCTTCGGCGGAGGCCTGAGGGGGCCCTAGGGTCCCGCTCCGCTCCGCCTTCGGCGGAGGCCTGAGGGGGCCCTAGGGTCCCGCTCCGCTCCGCCTGAGCCCGGCATCGCTCCGCTCGCCTTCGGCTCGCTCAGGGTGTTCTTGGCTTCAGAGATCCAACTATGTTTCTCAAACATGGTGGCTAAAAATTTCAGTCTGAGGGCCTATTTAAAACACTGAATTCAAATGGCCAACAGAGGTCGCTCCATGGCCTAGACTGCCTATTCCAATTGTGGGTGTCTCTGTAGCAGTCACGTGATACAGCTGAAAGATTTTTTTTTTTTTTTTTTTGCCACACTGAGCGGAGCTAATATCGCGCAAGTCAGAAAACTCTCCCAAAAAACACTCAGAGAAAGAGACAGATTATTTTTCGGACAGGTTTAACATGATAACATATCCTATGAAGTTACTAAACTTCTCAAGGATGGCGAAGAAAGCTCTAATTCCCGCCATTTTTTGTTAATTCACCATGAATTAAAAGAATAGACATGTACAGGCCTATTTAAAACACTGAATTCAACTGGCCAGCAGAGGTCGCTGTGTAGCTTTAACTGCCTATTCCAATTGTGGGTGCCTCTATAGCTGTCACGTGGTACAGCTGACAGGATTTTTTATTTTTTTTTTGCCACACTGGGCGAAGCTTAGATCGCGCAAGTCAGAAAACTCTCCCAAAAAACACTCAGAGAAAGAGACAGATTGTTTTTCGGACAGGTTTAACATGATAACGTATCCTATGAAGTGACTAAACTTCTCAAGGATGGCGAAGAAAGCTCTAATTCCCGCCATTTTTTGTTAATTCACCATGAATTAAAAGAATAGACATGTACAGGCCTATTTAAAACACTGAATTCAACTGGCCAGCAGAGGTCGCTGTGTGGATTAGACTGCCTATTCCAATTGTGGGTGTCTCTATAGCTGTCACGTGATACAGCTGAAAGATTTTTTTTTTTTTTGCCACACTGAGCGGAGCTTAGATCGCGCAAGTCAGAAAACTCTCCCAAAAAACACTCAGAGAAAGAGACAGATTGTTTTTCGGACAGGTTTAACACGATTACGTATCCTATGAAGTGACTAAACTTCTCAAGGATGGCGAAGAAAGCTCTAATTCCCGCCATTTTTTGTTAATTCACCATGAATTAAAAGAATAGACATGTACAGGCCTATTTAAAACACTGAATTCAACTGGCCAGCAGAGCTCGCTGTGTGGATTAGACTGCCTATTCCAATTGTGGGTGTCTCTATAGCTGTCACGTGATACAGCTGAAAGATTTTTTTTTTTTTTGCCACACTGAGCGGAGCTTAGATCGCGCAAGTCAGAAAACTCTCCCAAAAAACACTCAGAGAAAGAGACAGATTGTTTTTCGGACAGGTTTAACACGATTACGTATCCTATGAAGTGACTAAACTTCTCAAGGATGGCGAAGAAAG
This sequence comes from Hoplias malabaricus, assembly GCF_029633855.1. NCBI lineage: Eukaryota > Metazoa > Chordata > Actinopteri > Characiformes > Erythrinidae > Hoplias > Hoplias malabaricus. Next base: position 381,219 of record NW_027101055.1, read on the forward strand.
CTCTAATTCCCGCCATTTTTTGTTAATTCACCATGAATTAAAAGAATAGACATGTACAGGCCTATTTAAAACACTGAATTCAACTGGCCAGCAGAGGTCGCTGTGTAGCTTTAACTGCCTATTCCAATTGTGGGTGTCTCTATAGCTGTCACGTGATACAACTGAAAAGTTTAATTTTTTTTTAATTGATTTATTTATTTATATGATATTGTATTTCACAGGGTCAGGGGGCCCTGGGGTCCCGCTCCAAGCCCGCCTGAGCCCGGCATCGCTCCGCTCGCCTTCGGCTCGCTCAGGGTGTTCTTGGCTTCAGAGATCCAACTATGTTTCTCAAACATGGTGGCTAAAATTTTCAGTCTGAGGGCCTATTTAAAACACTGAATTCAAATGGCCAACAGAGGTCGCTCCATGGCCTAGACTGCCTATTCCAATTGTGGGTGTCTCTGTAGCAGTCACGTGATACAGCTGAAAGATTTTTTTTTTTTTTTTTTTGCCACACTGAGCGGAGCTAATATCGCGCAAGTCAGAAAACTCTCCCAAAAAACACTCAGAGAAAGAGACAGATTGTTTTTCGGACAGGTTTAACATGATAACATATCCTATGAAGTTACTAAACTTCTCAAGGATGGCGAAGAAAGCTCTAATTCCCGCCATTTTTTGTTAATTCACCATGAATTAAAAGAATAGACATGTACAGGCCTATTTAAGACACTGAATTCAACTGGCCAGCAGAGGTCGCTGTGTGGATTAGACTGCCTATTCCAATTGTGGGTGCCTCTATAGCTGTCACGTGGTACAGCTGACAGGATTTTTTATTTTTTTTTGCCACACTGGGCGAAGCTTAGATCGCGCAAGTCAGAAAACTCTCCCAAAAAACACTCAGAGAAAGAGACAGATTGTTTTTCGGACAGGTTTAACATGATAACGTATCCTATGAAGTGACTAAACTTCTCAAGGATGGCGAAGAAAGCTCTAATTCCCGCCATTTTTTGTTAATTCACCATGAATTAAAAGAATAGACATGTACAGGCCTATTTAAAACACTGAATTCAACTGGCCAGCAGAGGTCGCTGTGTGGATTAGACTGCCTATTCCAATTGCGGGTGTCTCTATAGCTGTCACGTGATACAGCTGAAAGATTTTTTTTTTTTTTGCCACACTGAGCGGAGCTTAGATCGCGCAAGTCAGAAAACTCTCCCAAAAAACACTCAGAGAAAGAGACAGATTGTTTTTCGGACAGGTTTAACACGATTACGTATCCTATGAAGTGACTAAACTTCTCAAGGATGGCGAAGAAAGCTCTAATTCCCGCCATTTTTTGTTAATTCACCATGAATTAAAAGAATAGACATGTACAGGCCTATTTAAAACACTGAATTCAACTGGCTAGCAGAGGTCGCTGTGTGGATTAGACTGCCTATTCCAATTGTGGGTGTCTCTATAGCTGTCACGTGATACAGCTGAAAGATTTATTTTTTTTTTGCCACACTGAGCGGAGCTTAGATCGCGCAAGTCAGAAAACTCTCCCAAAAAACACTCAGAGAAAGAGACAGATTGTTTTTCGGACAGGTTTAACACGATTACGTATCCTATGAAGTGACTAAACTTCTCAAGGATGGCGAAGAAAGCTCTAATTCCCGCCATTTTTTGTTAATTCACCATGAATTAAAAGAATAGACATGTACAGGCCTATTTAAAACACTGAATTCAACTGGCCAGCAGAGGTCGCTGTGTAGCTTTAACTGCCTATTCCAATTGTGGGTGTCTCTATAGCTGTCACGTGATACAACTGAAAAGTTTAATTTTTTTTTAATTGATTTATTTATTTATATGATATTGTATTTCACAGGGTCAGGGGGCCCTAGGGTCCCGCTCCGCTCCGCCTTCGGCGGAGGCCTGAGGGGGCCCTAGGGTCCCGCTCCGCTCCGCCTTCGGCGGAGGCCTGAGGGGGCCCTAGGGTCCCGCTCCAAGCCCGCCTGAGCCCGGCATCGCTCCGCTCGCCTTCGGCTCGCCTTCGGCTCGCTCAGGGTGTTCTTGGCTTCAGAGATCCAACTATGTTTCTCAAACATGGTGGCTAAAAATTTCAGTCTGAGGGCCTATTTAAAACACTGAATTCAAATGGCCAACAGAGGTCGCTCCATGGCCTAGACTGCCTATTCCAATTGTGGGTGTCTCTGTAGCAGTCACGTGATACAGCTGAAAGATTTTTTTTTTTTTTTTTTTTGCCACACTGAGCGGAGCTAATATCGCGCAAGTCAGAAAACTCTCCCAAAAAACACTCAGAGAAAGAGACAGATTGTTTTTCGGACAGGTTTAACATGATAACATATCCTATGAAGTTACTAAACTTCTCAAGGATGGCGAAGAAAGCTCTAATTCCCGCCATTTTTTGTTAATTCACCATGAATTAAAAGAATAGACATCTGAGGGCCTGTTTAAAACACTGAATTCAATTGTCAAGTGGAGGTCGCTGTATGGCTTAGACTGCCTATTCCAAATGTGGTTGTATCCATAGCTGTCACATGATACAGCTGAGAGGTTTTTTTTCCTTATTTTATTTTTTATTTTTTTTTAATTTATTAATTTATTTATATGATATTGTATTTCACAGGGTCAGGGGGCCCTAGGGTGCCTCCTCACTGCAAGCATGTGACCTAGCATTTAATGACTCGAAGATTGAAAGAGCACTAGGCATTCATTGGCACATAGACTCAGACACGCTGAGGTTTCGCTTTCTCCCCAATGACCAACCTGCTACAAGGAGGGGCATCCTATCTATGGTTGCATCTCTTTACAACCCATTGGGATTCATCTCCCCCTTCGTACTCACAGGCAAAAGAGTGCTTCAAGAGACATGCAAACAAGGCACAAGTTGGGATGATCCCCTTCCTAGTGAACTAAAGCCAGTGTGGGATAACTGGAAAGACGACTTAAAGAACTTGGAGAAAATCGCAATACCACGCTGTTATGTTCCTAAAGACTTTGGCCAAATAGTAAAAACAGAATTGCATCATTTTTCTGATGCAAGCTTGTATGGTTATTGTCAGTGTTCTTATTTAAGACATGTAAGCAAAGATGAGAAAGTGCATTGTATTTTAGTTACAGCTAAGGCCCGAGTTGCTCCCATTAAAGTAATAACAGTACCAAGACTCGAACTGACAGCTGCTGTTGTCTCCATTACTGCAAGCATCATGTTAAAGGATGAGCTTGGATTGACACAGATTGACGAGTATTTCTGGACGGACTCTAAGGTCGTTTTAGGCTACATCAATAACGAAGCACGTCGGTTTCACACATGTGTCCAATAGAGTTCAAAAGATAAGGCTCAACAGCTCCCCCCAACAGTGGAGATATGTTTCTTCTGAGTAAAATCCAGCGGATATGGCCTCCAGAGGTTCAAGTGCAAGTGAACTCATGACATCAAACTGGTTCCAGGGGCCACAGTTTCTGTGGAACAAAGAAATCCCTACAGCTGCAGAGATTGACATGAATGTGCCACTCGGAGATCTAGAGGTTAAAAAGGTACATGCACTAAACACACTCGGAGTGCAGCAGAAAAATTTATCAGGCAAGTTGACAAAGTTTTCCTCATGGTACAAAGCCATTCGAGCCATAGTTCGATTGATTCGCTGTGCCAAGAAAGATAAAACAACAGGCCATAGTACAGTACAGGAAAGACAAAATGCACAGTGTGTTATTCTAAAGGACATACAAGCAAATGAATATGCAGAGGAGATAAAGTTGCTCAAACATGGAAAGGCACTTACTCTCAAATATAAACTATTTCAAATGGACATTTTTCTTGATAGTGATGGACTCCTTAAGGTGGGAGGAAGGCTCCAAAATTCTCCTCCACACTGAAGCATCCAGTATTAGTTCCCAAGGGTCACCATGTCACTCAACTAATCATCGCCCATTATCACAGCAAAGTGCAACACCAGGGGAAAGGACTGACAATCAACGAGATCAGGTCAAACGGAATTTGGATTCCATGCATCAACAAAGCTGTGGCAAAATTTATACACCAATGTGTAAAATGTCGCAGGCTCAGAAGAGGCACAGAGGAACAGAAAATGTCTGATTTCCCAAAACAGCGCTTAGAGCCATCTTCACCGTTCACATTTTGCGGAATGGACTGTTTTGGTCCTTTTCTAACCAAACAAGCTCGCAAAGTGCACAAACGTTATGGACTTCTTTTTACATGTCTTTGTTGCAGAGCAATTCACATAGAAATGTTAGACGACATGACTACGGATGCCTTTATCAATGCACTCCGCTGTTTTATAGCCATAAGAGGAGCAGTCAGTGAAATAAGGTGTGATCAAGGAAGCAACTTTGTCGGAGCTAAAAATGAGCTGCAGGAAGCTTTGAAACAAGTGGACTCTAACCACATTACCACATTTCTGGCCGAGAAACAGTGTGATTTCAAAATGCACACTCCTCATTCAAGCCATACAGGAGGTGTATGGGAAAGACAAATCAGGACAGTTCGAAACATTCTGCGTTCTACAGCTTCACTTTCATCAGGCAGAATAGATGACGCATCATTAAGGACATTCTTTTATGAGGCAATAGCAATTGTGAACAGCAGGCCGCTTACAGTAGACAACCTCAGTGACCCAAACAGCCCCGAGCCATTTACCCCAAATCACCTGCTTACTATGAAGTCAAAGGCAGCCTTGCCCCCTCCAGGGAAATTCATTAAAGAGGACATTTATGCACAGAAAAGATGGCGGCAGGTGCAATACCTAGCAGAACAATTTTGGTCACTTTGGAAAAAGGAATATCTGTCCAACATTGCAACAAGGCAAAAATGGCACACTCCAAGAAGAAACTTGAAGGTTGGAGATGTTGTCATGGAGAAGTTGGATGATTTACCTCGCAATGAATGGAGATTAGCTCGTGTAATGGACACAATAATTGACAAAGATGGACTTGTAAGGAAGGTAAAGATTCGCTTTGCAGAAAAGAAGTTGGAGAAAGGACAATAAACAAAAATAAAGGTTCCAGTAAACCTTCTATAGTGGAACGCCCAGTGCAGAAACCGGTTTTGTTATTAGAGACTGTTTAACTGCATTCTACAGTTTAAGGTTCATTCTTTATTATAGACTGTGTTTATTGAGTAAGGCTACAGGTCATTTCTTCATTAGGAAATCATTATTGCTCCATTTGTTTACCAGTTAAGCTATAATGATTTGGTGGGAGTGTAACCGACCTGATATTTTGGTATTTTCATTATTGTAAATTGGATCATAAGTGTTTATTATTTTGCTGCAGCAGTGACGCAGCTGATGCTTTTATTTTGAAAGGTCGTAGATCGACTGTCTAAAAAACGCGCCAGCAGTGCAAACTCAGGGGTGCAGAGAGAAGGTGTGCTCCACGGTTAAGGTTGGAAAATGGGATTGTTAAGGAGTAATTCTACATCGCTAATGGTTCTTTAGCACCTGGTTGATGAGGGAACAAGGTCAGTATTTACGTTTTGGGGGGATTGCATATTTAGTTATATTTCACGGAGCATATGTTTTTAAGTGATGTAGTTACGTTCGCCGGCTCATGTAAATAAGTCATGAGTAGCGATACAGATGTTTGTAAGTTTAATTGTTGTTATGTAAAGTGAATGTTTGACCATGGCATATTTTGTTTATTTAATGGTACAGAAATAATAGAAAACAATGTTAAAGAGTTAAATATATATGATAAAAGCATGATAGCAGCACTCTAGGTAAAGATTGTAATAGTTGTAATATTGTAAGGTTGTAATAATTTAAAATACAGAATTAATTCATGGAAAATTAATAAGGAAAAGGTTAAAGGCAGCATACTGTTTGAGTTACTAATGGTATTTTTGTTCTGTATATTTGTAGCTCTTACGACGTGTTTACAACAAGGCATTATAATAAAGGATCGTGAACCATCAGTTTAAGAGACCATCTTTTCAACCGGGACGCTACACACATCACTTCATTAGTTATTAGACATTCACTTGAGAATAACAGAGTAACATTATAAATATGTTTATGCAAATGTATGAAATACTCGCTGCGTCAATTATGGACTTAAAGGGCAGCAGGGTGAAACGTGATTTCGCAAATGTCCACTTGGGTCCATGCTGTTCGTTTGGTTTGAGCCGGGCTATGGGAGTTCACCGCAAGGTCAACTCAACTCAACTCAAATCCTTATTGAGAGTGGAGAGTCTTTCATTCAGAACCTTCCATTTCTTTATTCGATCCATACTCCACTACATATAGCACTTTTCACAACTGATGTTGTCACAAAGCAGCTTCACAGAATTCCAGTAAGACAAAGATTTGACATGAAATGTAATTAAAAAAAAATGTAAAACCCTCAAGTGAGCAAGCCAGGGGTGGCAGTGGCAAGGAAAAACTCCCCCAGCTGAGGAAGAAACCTTGGGAGGAACCAAGGCTCACAAGGGGTGACCCATCCTTCTCTGGTCAATCTACTGGTGATGATAGTTAGTAGTCCATGAGAACTTCAGTGTAGGGACAGCTTCAAGGCACTTGGTGGTTGCAGGAGCGAGGGCAGTTGGTCTAAAGCATAGAGGAGGATCTCGACAGTCATCCATCAGTTTCCAGACAGACAGGTGGGCAGTCGTTTACTCGGAAAGATGTAAAGGGATGGAATTAGTTTTGAACTGTTTTGTGTTTGTAAAGCAGAAATTGTGAACATTTCCAGAGTGTGGCTAATGACTCCGGCAGATCTGACTATGACAGCTTTAACTAAAAGGAGAGAACCAGAAGGACACACAGACACGGGAGCATCCTGAAACACTGGCATCCCTCCGCTCCACCGTCAACAAACCTGAGTGATCGCGTGAAGAGGCGGGACGACAGCACCAGCGTCTCAGTTTACTATAATTCCCTGTGTCCATGGACCCCCCTGATCTGCTGCCTTTAGCTATGGGGGAGCATTAGCTACCAAATGATAAACCAAACAAATGAGTTTTTAGCCTAGATTTGAAGATTGCGACTGTGTCTGAGTCCCGAACATTTTCTGGAAGATCATTCCAGAGTTTGGGGGCTTTATAAGAAAAGGTTCTTCCCCCTGCTTGATTTTTTGTAATTCTAGAAAACACACTAAACAGTACTCTATGATTATTTTTATTATTGGAGATCAGCGAGGCCAGATATGCTGAGCGAGATTTAGTGAGGGCATTTCTATACTCTATAAGGCTGTCCTTCCAGGCAGAATGGAACACTTCCAGCTTGGTTGATTGCCATTTTTTCCGCACTAGTTTCCGTAATGTTTGTTTTATAGTACGGGTTTTATCATTATACCATGGTGCGAGCTTTTTCTGTCTTATACTTATATGTTTAAGTGGTTCTACATTTTCTAATGAAGATCGACAGGTATTTTCTAGGTAATCAGTTAGTACATCTAGGTCCATTGGGTCTGATGGAGTTGGAACTGGGGTCGATAGTTCTGGGAGGTTGTCTATAAATTGTAGGGCGGTAGATGGTTTTATTATACGCCTTGTAGAATAGCGTGGGTTCTTACATATATTATGGATAAAACGTAGCTCATATGAAATTAAGTAATGATCAGAGATTGCTGAGGATTGCGGTAAGATATTAATTTTGTCAATGTTAAGACCTAGTGTCAGAACTAAGTCTAAAGTGTGGCTGCAGTAGTGTGTAGGCCCTGTTACATTTTGAGTAATACCAATAGAGTCTAAGATGGAGGTAAATGCCTTTTTGAGTGGGTCATTTTCCGTCTCAAAATGGCTATTGAAATCTCCTACAATTATAACTTTATGATTGCACACCGCTAGGTTTGTAGCAAAATCGCTGAATTCTTTCAGAAATTCTAAGTAAGGCCCTGGTGGTCTGTAAATGTTGCATAATAAAAATGCGTCCTTTTTTGTGACCGGATTTGTAATAATAGTGGAGAGAACCTCGAAAGAAGAGAAGGTGTCACATTGTTTAAGACTAATTTCTAGGGTATTTTGGTAAATTACACATACTCCACCTCCTTTGCCTGATATTCTTGGGATATGTACATAATTATAGCGTAGGCTTCTTCTGACGTCCCTAAGTCTCATATTTCATATCTTCTTTAATTTATTAGAACTGAGACCCCTGGCCAAATACAAATTCAATGTAGGATATATTGGACTGCGCAGGCTTTTCTGATCGCACCCCTCTACTCATGTGTTTACCTACCTTCACTGGAAATAGGAATCCCATCTTGATATATGCAGTTATACATTTTATGGACTAGAAGAGGTCCCCATATCTCAGTTTTGGGATGTGGTAGAGCGAAAATAACCACACCACTGTCTTCGCCAGGCCCTCCCTGACAAACTGTTGGTTTGAAAAAGATCTGAAAAGGTCACATTTTCACCCATAAAAAACGCTAAGGGGTACCCCTTTGTGTTTTTTTTACACTAAATTATTGACCGACTGTTACCGTCCTCTCTCTATGCTTGTTTTTAATTACCAGGGGTAAGAGAGGACATAACTGTCATCAATAGTACCTGATTTTCACACATCTCACGTTAAGACACAACTGCTGTTCTTAATTAGATTTAATTTAACATGGGTAACAATACAAAGAAAAACAAACATGGAAAAAGAAAGCAAGAGCACAAAATGACTTGACAAGTGAAGCTACACTTAGAGTCCACAAAAAAGGTACAAAGGTGAGTTAATTCACATAGCCAACACACTCAGGCGGACTATGGACGGTGCCAAAGAAAAGAAAAGAACAAAAACAACTTGCCTGCCTATCCTACTAACTTCCCTAAGAAGAAGAAAAAAAATACATGAGTGGCACTCGCCCCTTATACCTAGTGTATACAACAGTTTACTATCAGTACTGTTTGGTGTTTTACTAGCCTGTCCACACTGAGGTAGTGAACAACTGAAAGTTAGCACATAGTCACATTTGCTTACATAACAACTTTAACTCCACAAGGAAAAAGCAAGTAGCTTAGCCACAAACAAGCAAGTTAGCCACGAACAAAAACATGGCCTCCTCTCCCCAGCTCTCTCTCCTTTCTTCCAGCATTGGCCACCTTTAAACCAGAAACTTCACTCCAGAAACAGCTCCTTTCATTGGTCCGATACAGGGGTTGCTGTTGATTACCAGTAATAGGACAGGATTAAAAGAGCAAGGAGAAAGGGGTGTGGAGAGAAAAAAAAACAGACAGCCTTTCTGGCATGTAACACCGACTCAGATTTCCTCCAAATTCACGCTGTTGATTAAGAAGACCCTGACTTACACAGGGGTGTTATTATTTTCAGCCTACCTCATCCCAAAGCTGAGATATGAGAAATGATGCAACTGGGATTTTTTCTCAATAGGTTTATTGGTGTTGAATAAATTGCAATGGTGAGGCTTCTTCTGACATCCCTAAGTCTCATATTTTATATTTTCTTTAATTTTTTATAACTGAGACCCCCGGGCCAAACACAAATTGAATGTAGGATATATTGGACTGAGCAGGCTTTTCTGATCGCACCCCTCTACTCATGTGTTTACCCACCTTTACTGGAAATAGGAATCCCATCTTGATATATGCAGTTATAAATTTTATGGACTAGAAAATGTACCCATATCTCAGCTTTGGGATGTGGTAGAGCAACAATAACCACACCACTGTCTTCTCCAGGACCTCCCTGACAAACGCTGTTGGTTTGAAAAAGATCTGAAAAGGTCACATTTTTCAACCAAATAAATACTAAGGGGTGCAGCTGCCAGAGTTCTCACTAGGAGCAAAAGATGAGAACACATCACTCCCATCCTCAAATCCTTACACTGGATACCAGTCTGTTACAGATTAGATTTTAAGGTGTTAGTACTGGTCTAAAAATCTCTAAATGGGGTAGGACCAGCCTATTTATTAGATCTGCTACAGAGATGAGTCAAGCAGAGCACTCAGATCTTTAGGAACTAGTCAGTTAGTCCTGCCTCAGGTCAAATCTAAACACGGAGAGGCAGCGTTTAGCTACTATGCCACTTTTAAATGGAACCAGCTGACTGAGAATATTAGAAGACCCCAGACTTTAGACATTTTTAAATCAACTCCTTAAACACTCCTGTTTTAATGTAAGGTATTTTGTATAATTTGTGCTGTAGTTCGAATGATAGATCCTCTTTTGTAAGTCGCTTTGGATAAAAGTGTCTGCCAAATGCATAAATGTAAATGTTTGAGCAGGCTTACAGCTCAGTTTAAAATATTCTGCACTTTTCTGTAACGGCATTTTATTTCTTTCTTTTATTGTCATTTTAAATTGTTTTAATCATTTTACTCTTATGTAATTGTCTTATTGGACATTTATGATTTTATTCTGGCTTTTAATTTAATTGTTTCTTTTTCTGTAAAGCACTTTGAATTGCTTCTGTATGAAAGGTGCTCTATAAATAAACTTGCCTTGCCATTAAAATAAGTATTGCATTCTTGAGTCAGCAATCGATGGCTCTTCACAGACACCAGCATTCGTAGAGAGTAGCATCATAATAGTGCCAGAATGTTTTTACTGAAATATAAAGATAAAAACAATGTTTCAATTAGGACTAGGAAATACACATAAAATTACAAATTACATAATATATTTTTACTTACAGGAAAGAGTTTCATCAAGAGTTTCAAAGACTGTGTTTCCAGTTCATAACTGTTTAGGATGCTTGACTAAAGAGATACAAATATGTTCATGAATAAATTTATAAAATACATACATTATATATATATACATATATATATATATATATATATATATATATATATACCCAATTATATAAATATATTTACTTACCCTAAGAACTTAGTCTTGGAACATGTAAAATGTTAGCCATCGTGTTTGTTCTTCTTTGTTCTTAATCTAAAATAAATAAATACATAAAATATATATATTTTAAATGAAATATAAAATAATATTCCTAAATTAATCTTATTTTCCATAATAAATAACAGAATGTCAGTTATTACCTGTAGATTTTTGCTCAAGTTGGAGCTGCCTGCTAGATGTCAAACAAACATTGCTCTCAATTGTTTTTGGTAAAATGGATCATTTTTCAGCGTTAAGACGCAACTCTTCTGATTTGCTGAGTCATTTATTATAAAATCAGATGTATGTAACAAGGGGGTTGGGTTGTAAACCTGGGTGGGGGGTCCTATGCTAGCTTGTGCACAATCGTTTTTTGAAGGGAAAGAAAATTATTGTTTTTAAACCAGAAACAATTTTATCACTAAAACACTATTATTCATTTTGAATTCGGACTCAATTATATATATAACAATTTTATACTTGTGATGGAGAATTAGGAAAAGTGAGCATATGAAAAACATATGAATCCACTTATTCATAGATCAGGCATGTGGCATTTAACTAGAGGCAAGAATATAGAAAACGTGATTGAAATAAACAAATAATATAAAGACATGAGAATTATTTTAAACAAATGAGTTTTATGGCAAAAAAAATATTAAAATGGTCAAAAGAATACTTGAGTTTAAAACTCAGGCCTGAACTCTGTGCGAAAAAAGGCGAATGGTAGCATGAGAGTGTTTGGTACAGCATGATAAGACATCCTTAGGAGATAAGGATACCTTTTTAATTGGGCTCCTATGATACACTGCTTACCTAGAAGATGAGGGTACCATTTTAATTGGGGTTCTATGGAATACAACTTAATTAAAAAAAAATAGGAGGGGCGAGATGATCTCACCCCAAAAAGTGTATGTAAACTGGTTTTCAGTATATCATTGTGAGTGAGTCTGCAGGAGGCCTTCTGTGACTGCTCTCCAAATAAAGAACCTGCTGATCTTCCAAGAGGTCATCTTGATCTTTCAAGTATTTTTTTAAGAACTAGAAACATTAATTAGAACGTATTCTTTCAAGTATTATAGTTAGACTAGATACAAGATTAACACGTCGTGGTAATGACACTTGTATGTGTGTGTAGCAAGGGATGGTGGAGGGGTGTGTGTGTGTGTGTGTGTCAATGATGTGTGTGTGTGTGTGTGTGTCACACCTCAGTGTTAAGAACCCACTTCAAAAAACATTGAGTCCTATCCCGTTTTTGAAGGGAGAAGATATAATAAACTAATGAATGTTTTTAAAAAAAAAATATCACTAAAACACTATTAATCATTTGTAATTGGACTCAGATAATTATACATAAATTAATGATTGTATCTGGGTAAATCATTTAATATTATTGTTTAGAACAGCTTGTGATATCTGTTTTAACCACAGTCCTGAAATCTAACCTCCCCCTGAACACATTCACAGATCGTAAACCCTATACATTCTTACTACATATCAATGAAAAAAATTAATAGTAAATTAAATTATTTGCAATTTGCTAAGACACATGGAAGACCTTTACATCCTGAGGTAGTGATAGCTTACAACCTGGTCTCACACCTACTCGTGATATAGTCACATATATAGGAGACTGCAATTCATGCTGAAAATATGTGATATGTCACGAATTGTAGACTACTATATCACGAGTAGGTGTGAGACCGGGCTGTAGCTTAACATTACTGGCTGATGTAACTTTGCTAACTGACAAAGCCACACATTTATGTTATGATTAAAACCAATATTTAACAAAAAATATATTCATTAAACACATGAAAAGTGTTGTATTCTAATCAAATGATATTTAAAAGAGACCATTACAAACTGGCTCCAATGGGAAAGCTCCATGGCTGGCGTTGCCAGCTCCCGCACGAGTTATGCACAGGGGCCATGTCTTCATTAATTCAGACTTATTATCCTGGATTTAAGTCCTTTATAGAGTATTTAGTTATTTTTTTATAACGTCTCTTCCTTACACATGTAAACAATCGTACACACACAAAAACGCGTGTATTTGTATAACTAAAAATGTGAGTCTGTAAACAAGTTTTAGTCCCCACACCGAGATTATATCCATCTACACACAGACAAAGAGAGAGTCCACCAGTTTCGCTACACTACACTTTGTTTGGGTTTTTATGTACTGTTTCTAATTCTATATTTTTGTTGTGATATCAGTTATAATTGAATATGTATTTTGTCTTGTTCACCAGTGATATTTTTCAGTTACTGTAGTTAAAACAGCATTTAACTAAGCCTTACATATTCATGATAGGATTTACATCACACACTGAAGCTGACACGAAACATAAATCCTTTGTGAACGTAGTCATCTGAATTATTCATAACATAGTGAGTGAAGCACTGTCCTATGGCTACGTTGAGCCCTACGTGAGCAGTGTGAAGACAGCAATACTAGTAAGCTGATCCCCATAGCAACTGGAAGTTTATTTACAATAAAAAACCTCTAGTGTTTAGTACCTTAAAATTTGTAAACATGCATATTATTATATAACTTCATTCATAACATGCTCTAAAGCTTTTCATAATTGTATAACAAACAAACATCACTATTCTCTCACACTATGTGACACATACTGAGATTTGACATTGATAAATTATGTGCATTCTTTTAATAGCATACTGCTAAACAATACAGTGTCAATACAAACCCATAGTGAAATTAACTTTCCAGATCCTCCTCTTTCTGTAAACGTATTATATGTTTAAAGATACATTAAATTACTTATGTTTTATTTAATTATGTGTATCTACTTCTATATATACATTAAGAGAGGATAAATCTCCTTCAAAATGAAATTGAACAAAACATTCTAAATTAAAAAAGGGTTTTTTCAGCAGTTCAGTGGTGGTTGAAGTGAGGGGTTTATATACATGTGCGTGTGTGTGTGTGTGTGTGCGTGCTTTTAAACGTATTTATATATGTTTAATGTTTATACAAAATCTCATAAAAAACATGGTCAAATCCAACACGTTTAGAGACCAACGACATTCCATACACCTGGACCCCCATGACTACTGACGAAGAACACTCAGAAAAGTGACACTGAGCCTGCTGTGGGCCAGCGCTGTTTTCTGACTGTGACTCTGACTCTGAGTGTAGTCAATTCACAAAAAAACATTATAAGAACGCAGTACCAAAGCATGGCTCAATGTTGCATGTAGGTATTTGAGTATACACTAAGTAGGCTACGAGCTTATTGTTTTTAGTCCAATACACTTTATAAACTTGAATTCCTCTGTTTTTTTTTCTTTCATTTGTTTTAAATTATGATCTAAACGTGTTGGATTCTCCGTGTTAACACGCAGCGTATAATTTCGTGTTAACACGTTAAGTTTGTGTATTTCGTGAATCATGATGCTTTACTGCCACCTACTGGTGTATGGCGTTATTGCTGAAACAACATAAAGCCTTAACTTACCAAATAACGGAAACAATTCCAGGGTTAAATGTTCTGAACAATGTTTTTTATTAGATTTTGTATAAACATTATACATATATAAATACGTTTAAAAGCGCACAAACATCCCCCCCCCACACACACACGTATATAAACCCCTCACTTCAACCACCACTGAATTTACTGCTGAAAAAAAGCCCTTTTTTAATTCAGATTTTTTTGTTCAATTTCATTTTGAAGGAGATTTATCCTCTCTTAATTTATATATATAAGTATATACACATAATTAAATAACACATGAGTAAATTAATGTATATTTAAACATAGTATACATGTTTACAGAAAGAGGAGGATCTGGAAAGTTAATTTCACTATGGGTTTGTATTGACACCGTATTGTTTAGCAGTATGCTATTAAAATAATGCACATAATTTATCAATGTGAATGAATTACGCCTCAGTATGTGTCACACACACAGTGTGAGTGAATAGTGATGTTTGTTTGATATAAAATTATGAAAAGCTTTAGAGCATGTTATGAATGAAGTTATATAATATTATGCATGTTTACAAATTTTAAGGTACTAAACACCAGATTATTTTATTGTGAAACATAAACTTCCAGTTGCTATGGGGATCAGCTTACTAGTATTGCTGTCTTCACACTGCTCATGTAGGGCTCAACGTAGCCACAGGTCAGCGCTTAGCTCACTATGTTATGAATAATTCAGATGAAACGTAGGGACTACGTTCACAAAGGATTTATGTTTCGTGTCAGCTACAGGGTGTGATGTAAATCCTATCATGAATATGTAAGTACGCCCGGATTTGAGGCCTCCCATTGGCGAAAACCTTAAGAAGCGTGTAAACGTGTCAATTTTGGTCACGTTATCACGACAAAATTTTACGTGTCAACACGCAAATTTTTAATAACGTGTTAACGAGCATGTGTTCACACGTTTAGAGCCCAACGGCGTTCTATAAGAGAACGACGCCATTCCATACACCTGGACCCCCATGACTGCTGACGAAGTGACACTGAGCCTGCTGTGGGCCAGCGCTGTTTTCTGACTCTGACTCTGAGTGTAGTCAATTCACAAAAAACATTATAAGAACGCAGTACCAAAGCATGGCTCAATGTTGCATGTAGGTATTTTAGTATTGAATTCCTCTGTTTTTTCTTTCATTTGTTTTGAATTATGCTTCAAAGGAATACATCTACAAATGAGTATGTGCAAGTGTGTAAAGCTCTGATATTTAAGTACCCTTTTCTGAAGGAAAATGAGGGGAATGGATGTGTGAGTTAATTCTAATAGTGAAAATTACTTTATTATTGTTTTTATACTTGTTCTTGTATAATTCAATTTGGAAACAGGTTATTTTCATTTTAAATGGCTTGGCCTGCTCTATAAGTGTGTAGAACTACATGAGGTTTCGTAGTTACGGCTGGTAAAATGTAACGCGGATAAGCCCGTTGCAGTGGGCAGACAAGGTGCACTATATTCTGAAGCAACTTTGCGGTTTTATAAGGGTTGTATTTTTGGTTGTACACAAGGGACCGACACTTGCTATATGTTGCTGAACAGCTTTTGATTTGCTCTACAACATTTCTTGTCGACTTTTCTTAGTAAGATAGGGATATCCAAACTCAGATATTTCTGTAATGGTAATTTTTATATGTCTCTGTTGAAAGAACTTGTCTGCTTGTTTGTCTGTATATTCATTTCTAATCGTCAACAGAACTCACAAACTAAGTGTATGTCAGGTCAGCTCGAGGTCAATGCTTTATTAGAACAAACCACATCTTGTATATCAAACAGATGTCTCTAAGGAAACTAAGCTTGCAGAAACATCGAGTGATTATCTTATGGTTATGACGTATAAACTACCTATATAAATATCTCTGTGAAAACATCTTCTTTGTCCACATTCACATAGTACTCTCTGCTATTGTATGTTGACCACCTTAAGGTTAAATAAACTACTTTCTGATTCCAAATGCTCTGTTAGATTTCAATTCTTAATATTTGTACTTATTTTCTCCATCACAATTTCAAAAATACATATCAAATTCAAATGTGTACACAGTACACATTTTAAAATGCTTGTGACAATGATACATGTGTACGTTGAACGTTTTCAAATCTATGCCTTCTTTTTTGTACAAGACTCTGTGTATAATCAGTAATGTTGGAATTAAAATGTCCAAAATTGGAATAATCTGAAATATGTAACATGGAAAAGGTTAAGTACTAGCTGCCTGAGTACAATTTTCAAATGACCAATCATATGTTGCATTAACTTCATAAAAAATAAATAAATAATACACTGACATACTACCATCTGGCCACAAATGGGAGTATGTGTCCACAATTCCATTTAGACCTAACAGGTGGTGGTGGGGTCTTAGGTCCGAAAGGCCATTTAGTCGAGAAAATAGCAGTTGCTTACCTCTTCGTAGTACCACAACATCCCAGTCCACATATATGATACGCTGCTTGGTGGACCTTATCGGCCTAGCGCGCGGCGCCCCCTAGACGATTTTTTTTGCAGAGCCCGGGGTCAGGTCCTGGGCACACGTGGTGGGAGCTAAAAATCCTCAAAGTTTGGGCCTTTTACCCGCAATTTTGCATCAATCCACCAGGTGGCTCCCGATTCCAATATATTCCATTACATTCCATTACAGGCAAATATATTGGGATTGGGATGGTGTGTATATATATATCATTCGTTGAAGTGTTTTGTAATGTTTTTAATACTTTTAACATGCCCAACATCCAAAGACATTAACATTTTAAAGTGTTGGCTACTTTGATAAGGCAACACAAAAGTCCTTTCACAAAGTTTCCAACTATCTTTGATATATTTATAATGCCAGTAAACCGACAAACACGTAACCACAGTGAGCCAGCCTGTCCTTCTGAAACTCTTGTCCGAACGCCTTACTTTCAAATTTTCAAGTTAGCTAACGTTACTGCTGCATTACTTAAGGTGGAAGCGAAAAATTTAAAAGCTTCTGAGCGAACACCAGTCAGAATCCGAATGTTAAACAATACACCTGCATATAGTCAGCACAAAAAGATTGCTCACACATTAAAATCATGCCCAAGATAATGGAACGATGACGTTCAGAAGTAATTTATAATCCAGCGTCAGGTAATTTAATGTGGAAGCGAAGAGTTGCAATACAACATTGAGCTTCTGGGCAACCTCAATGTTAAGAATCAGTAGTTTAAAATTATACAAGCACATACAGGTGCTGGGCATAATATTTGAATGTATGCAAGACATGGGTTTCAGCTGTCAAGTTCCTTATGCCAAGCCACTCTTGAACAAGAGACAGCGTCAGGAATAAGGACTGGACTGCTCCTGAGTGGTCCAAAGTTATGTTCCCTGATTAAAGTAAATTAGATTAGATTCAACTTTATTGTCATTGTGCAGAGTACAAGTACAGGGCCAATGGAACGTAGTTAGCATCTAACCAGAAGTGCAATATATAACATTATTTACATAATTTACATAAAGTGCAACATTCATTGTGTCCAAACTGTAAATCAATCAAGCAATTAATAAAACAAAAATATCTAACATGCATTTACCCAAGAGAACCCAAATTCAGCCTCATCTAAAGACAACAGCCAAAATAAAATGGAATCCATCTTTGAGACAGATCCCAGTGTTGCCATAGACCAGAACATAGCCCTTCAGTATCCAATAACATTGGATTCATGTGTGTGTGTGTGTATGAGAGAGAGAGAGAGAGAGAGAGAGAGAGAGAGAGAGAGAGAGAGAGAGAGAGAGAATGGGACAGGGATTGAGGTGGAATTGGCCCTTTTTTACACCAGAGGGCATCTGAACTCCAAAACTGGGTTCAGCTGGTTCTACAGGTCGGAAACCATCTTTGAGACAGATCCCAGTGTTGCCATAGACCAGAACATAGCCCTTCAGAATCCAATCACCTTGGATTTTGTGTGTGTGTGTGTGTGTGTGGGGGGGGGGTGTGTGTGGGGGGGGGGGGGGGGGGTGGGCAATGGAACCAAACTGGCCCTCTTTTACAACAGAGAAACAGGGTCTACTGGAATGGAATTCAACATTCTAGAAAGATCCCATTAGCTCCACAGACCTGAACCAAGACTTTAAAAGCAACCATCTAGATATTAATCCTGCCCCAAACAAACAGGTGGCCTCCATAAACCAGACCATGGCTCTTCATATGAGAGGTGACAAACACACAAGAGAGCAAAAACAGATTCTGACCTACCTCACAGACCTTGCTCAAAATCTCTTCAAGAGGATCCCACTGGTCATAGACTGGAACCAAGCCCTCTCAGATGTGAGTGGATTGAATGGAAAGTCTATTTTTTTAACTTCAGATGGATTCAGTTATTGCCCCTTACTGAATGGACCTGGGGAAACATAAAAGCCCTTTCAAACAACAAAGACCTGAACGTGTCCAAACAGAACCCAACAGATTCCACAGAATAAAACCTAACAAAAACAGCACATTTCGTCATAACAGAAAACTACAAATCTCCAATAAAAGTAAAAATAATTCATAAAGAGCTGATGAACTTTACAATCTACAAACAACCCATGTTTACAGCATTCATTGTGTCAAAACTGTAAATCAATCAAGCAATGAATAAAACAGAAATATCTAAAACACATTTACCCAAGAGAACCCAAATTCAGCCTCATCTAAAGACAACAGCCAAAATAACAACAAAATAAAGTCCTATTTTCAGAAAGCAACAAGACTGCTGGGAAAGCTGCTCAACTGAACCAAACCGAGACAACACAGCTGACTCCAATTAGTAATCATTCAAGACAGACATCATCCCCAGACAGGTGGAGGCTGTTTTGAAGCTTCATCCTGATTGGCCAGAAGTTTTAAAGGCTTAAAACAGTGACATCTGGTGGTTTGCAGAAATCACAACAGCCATACTCTCCAGACTGAGCACACACAGACAACCCAGGATCATTCATTCATTCTCTGTAACCACTTATCCAATTCAGGGTCACGGTGGGTCCAGAGTCTACCTGGAATCATTGGGCGCAAGGCAGGAATACACCCTGGAGGTGGCGCCAGTCCTTCACAGAGCAACACAGACACGTTCACTCACACCTATGGACACTTTTGAGTCGCCAATCCACCTGCAACGTGTGTTTTTGGACTGTGGGTGGAAACCGGAGCACCCGGAGGAAACCCACACAGACACAGAGAACACACCAACTCCTCACAGACAGTCACCCGGAGCGGAAATCGGACCCACAACCTCCAGGCCCCTGGAGCTGTGTGACTGCGACACTACCTGCTGCACCACCGTGCCGCCTTGGTTTTACACCTGCAGCATGTTAATTAAAGATGTGTTTAATTCTTTTTTTTTGTTGTTATAACTGGAGCTGCAGTTAACACTAACACAAGTGAGATGCTCATGTCCAGAATTTGTTGTTTACAGGGACCTGTTCTGCTTAATCACATGTGTCTTTGAAATGCACCAAACTGTCATGTTTGTGTTTGTGTGTGATCAGGTACCAGTAAACCACCTCTGTCCTTATAATACAGTGAAATGGCCTTTTTTGTGTATTGTTAAATCAGTGTCCTGGTAAAGTAGGCATGACCTCACAAACCACAGTCTTACCATAGGCAGGAGATTTTCAGGATGTCCCCATATAGAAGCATGTTGTCAGGTGGACATAGAAAGAGCTTACATTTGTGTACAAATAAATTAAACTGATATTTGTGTTCTGTAAAAAGAGAGAATTTTTTTTGGTGTTTCCAGCAGTGCTGTAGGGCAAAGGGAAAGGTGGGTCCCACTAAACCACGTTTTAACTGGTTTGGCAAGGGATGTCCTCATAAGACTTAAAGACCTGTGTGTGTGTGTGTGTGTGTGTGTGTGTGTGTGTGTGTGTGTGTGTGTGTATGGGAATGGGACGGGGATTGGGATTGGGATGGAATTGGCCCTTTTTTTACACCAGAGGGCATCTGAACTCCACAACTGGGTCCAGCTGGTTCTACAGGTTGGAATCAATCTTTGAGACAGATCCCAGTGTTGCCATAGACCAGAACATAGCCCTTCAGAATCCAATAACATTGGATATTTGTGTGTGTGTGTGTGTGTGTGTGTTTGTGTTTGTGTGTGTGTGTGTGAGTGTGTTTGTGTTTGTGTGTGTCTGTGTGTGTGTGTGCATGTGTGTGTGTGTGCGCGCACGAGAGAGAATGGGACAGGGAGTGAGATAGAATTGGCTCTTATTTTACACTAGAGGGCATCTGAACTCCAAAAATGGGTCCAGCTGGTTCTACAGGTTGGAATCAATCTTTGAGACAAATCCCAGTGTTGCCAAAGACCAGAACATAGCCCTTCAGAATCCAATAATATTGGATTTGTGTGTTTGTATGCGCGTGTGTGTGTGTGTATGGGAATGGAATGGGGATTGGGATAGAATTTGCCCTTTTTTTACACCGGGGGCATCTGAACTCCAAAACTGGATATCTGTCGGGAACCGAAGGTTGTCCTACCATTGCTCCATTTACCAAGTCAAGTTTGAGCCTCTCTTCAATCTGTCAGTTACTTTTTTTTTAATTGTTGGTTGTTTTTGTGTGTGTTTCACTTGGATAGCTTCTGTTATTACTATATTTTACCCTAAGGCAGAAAGACATATTCCAGTCAGAGTAAACACTCTGATTTGGACAGTCCTAGGCCATCAGTTGGTAGGGGAAGGGGCACATTTACACCCATACCATTTTCTGTTGATGGCTCCGTTAGTAATATTGATCCACCCAATCTTGAAGAAGTGCCTGTAATGGTAGACTTCCTGCATCTCACCAAATTGGTGTCTCTCAAACTTCACATCCTATCACTGCATCTACGCCGAATTGCACACATGATCCATCTAGTATGGTTGATCAAATGAGCAGCATAGTACAACAGATTAGACAACAGTTAGCAGTTAGCATCTTATCTCACATTTTGTCATCCAGCCCACTAGCTCTCTCATGTAGCATATACACAAGCTGACATTAGTCATAAGTCTCAGTCCATGAACAGTCAAGCTGTCGATCTGTCACAGGTTCAGTTGGTCACACCAAGGAAAGTTAAAGAACCTCCAACCTTTAAAGGGGATGGCTCAGACACCGTCTCTATACATGAATGGGAGGAACTTATGAGAACTTTTAAAAAAAGGATGAATCTCATATTTGAGGAGCAGGCTGAAGAGATCCTTGTGCATTTGCGAGGAAAAGCAAAAGATGTTGTGAGATTTGGGATTCAAAATAGTAATCTTGACATTCAGAACCACCCTGACATAATTTATAGCCTTCTGAGGAAACACTTCAGCTGTACTAAGTATTCTTCTGTTCCCCTAGCTGACTTTTACACAACATTGCCTAAGGACAAGGAAGATCCCTATGATTATTGGTTAAGACTTAACAAAGCTGCTGATACTGCTGCAGAAAGTCTAAATGAACAGGGTAGGTCACTAGACAATCCTGCAATGGAAGTGACACGTATGTTCATTAGAAACTGCCCAAGCAAAGACCTGACCCTTACATTTAGATCCAAGCCAATTGATAAGTGGTCAGTGAATGAGGTACAGGAAGTGTTGAGTGAGTATCATGCTGAAACAAGCTCCACATCCTCTGCTCCTGTGTACACTGAGAAAAAAAAAGCGGAATCACTGTGAACAAAGCAGAGGTGTGTCCTAGCCCAGTTGTTACTTCCAGTAGTCAAGTGGTGCAGCTACTGTCTAGTTCTGACCATAGTAGTTTAGCTCGTGTTGTGGAGATGCTGGAGAAAATATTGCTGCGTGATTCTGGAGCAGTACAGTCTGGCTTTTGGAGGGGAACTTCTAATAAGCTGCCCAGAATTGAAGGCTTTGACAACACACCTTGCTCTATCTGCTATAACGTCGCTCATTCTGCTCTTTCTCACTGCCGTGAGAAGAAACTGTGTTTTCAGTGCCATTCAGCTGGTCACATGCCACAATTGCACTGAGAGGACAAGTCTTTCCCCTGAGCACCAGGGAAACTAGCCAGTCTGTACTTTGGGGAGGGCAGTGCAGACGAGCATGGTGAGCCTCCCAACGAGAAAATAGGAGTTGATGACATTCACGATAGTGAGTCATTTTATGACTCTTACACTTCCCGTATGTCTTTTTCCAAAACAATTTTCTTGGTTCTCAGAGAATCGCAACAGCTGACAGCTTGTTCTATGCCTCAGTAGATGTCCATGATGGTCTTACTCTCAGAGCAATGATAGACAGTGGATCAATGGCTTGCACCCTTGCTGCACTGTCCTGGCGTTATGAGGAAAGAGGTTGAAAACATTGTTATTGCTGGATGTGATGGTAATCATATTACTCCTAAGGGCTTGTATAACCTTAACATCACGGTCTATGAGTGTAAGATGATCATTCCAGCACTAGTTGTGCCAGGCCAAACAGAGCAGATGATCTTGGGGAGTAATGCAATCACGCACATGTTAGCATTGCTGAAAAGCACCGACAGTTATTGGAAGTTGATGTCCTTACCTTGCAGGGCTCAGCATGATGAGCTCCATCAATTCATGCCACTGTTGTCCAATACTGAGAGATGGAGAGGTGAATCTGTTCCTGAGAAAAAGTGGGCACAGGTTAAAGGGGTAAAAGAAAAGGTTACAGAGTACAGGTTAAAAGATGTGTGATTCTTGTATGGGGCAAGTTACCTGATTCATCATCAATGTCAGCAGGCAGCACAATACTTGTGGAACCTACACAATCAAGAGTCCAGGCCAAAGCACATACTTGTTGGAAGAGTCATCGCACCTTTGTGAGGTAATGGGTGGGTGCCAGTCAAAGTAATCAATCCCTCCAGTCACGCTGTTGTTCTGAAAAAGAATGCAAAGATTACGGATGTTTCTCTCTGTGTTGCGGTGGAGGATCTGTCCACTCCTAATGAGGTCCGTTGTGCAATGCAATGCACTCAACTTGCACAATCACAGTTCAGGTCAGATGAAGACATGACACAAGTCTTAGGGACTCTAGGGTTAAATGATCTAGATTTAAAATCTTGTGAGGTGTCACTGGAATGGAAGGACAAGCTGTTGCATCTTATTGAGCAGTATGAGTCTGTGTTTTCTCGACACAAAATGGACTGTGGTGAAGCTAAAGACTTTGTGCATCGCATTCACTTAGTCAACAGTAAGCCTTTACCCTACCGGCGTATTCATCCAAATCATTATAAGCAACTGAGGACTGCTTTGAATGAAATGGAAGAAAAGGGCATTATACAGAAGTCATGCAGTGAATATGCATCACCGCTTGTGTTGGTGTGGAAGAAAAATGTTGATCTTAGGATTTGCACCAACTTTAGATGGCTCAATGCTAGAACCGTAGAACTGTCAATGCTCCTTCGTTCGGAGGTCTGTTAGGTTTCTTGGCCACATCATATGTGAGGAAGGTCTTCAAACTGACCCAGAGAAGGTCAAAGTCATCAGTGACATCCAGGTGACAGACCTCATGGAGGCTGACAAAAAGACACCATGTGCAAAGAAGATCAGGTCATTTTTAGGCAAGGTCATGTATTATCAGCAGTTCCTTGAGAGGTGCTCTGCAAAGGCCAAACCCCTATTTAAGCTCACTGATGAGCCTGGCATATGACAATATGGGAAGAGAGGGCGCAGAACCCCCAAGAGGGCAGCACAAACTGTCTCCATCTGACTGGTCTGCTGAATATCAAGAGGCACTTGAGGCCCTGAAACATGACATCAGGGCAGGTGTTACTCTGACCCATCCTAACTTCAACGAGCCATTCATTTTAGCAGTGGATGCTTCATCTGATGGATTGGAGCAGTTTTGTCACAAATGACACCTGCTGCAAAAATCGCTAGACCTGTGGCTTTCACAAGTAAAACGCTATCCAGATCTCAGTTGAACTACCCTGCACATAGACTTGAATTTCTTGCACTGAAATGGGCAATTTGTGACAAGTTCAGCCATTGGTTGAAGGGCAGACAGTTTGTAGTTTGGACTGATAATAATCCCTTGACATATATATTGACCAAGCCACTACTTGATGCATGTGAACAAAGGTGGATTTCCAAGCTTGCCGCATACAGCTTTGACCTGAAGTACATAATTGGTCCCAGAAATGTCATTGCTGATGCTTTGAGCCGGCAGCCATTTGTTCAATCATGTGTCAGCCACCACGGTGTGTCTGAGCCTTATGCTGCACTTCTCAACCAAGTTGATGGTGTGGGTGGTGGAACTGTTCAAGACACTTTCAGACTTTCCAACAACTGTCATGAGATTCAGAACCAGAGTGATGATTCAGTTAGAAGGATGGTCAATGAACCTACACCGCATGCCACAGTGCATTCAGTGACATTAGAGGAGGTTGCTGCTTTGTTCATTGCACAGCATATGGGAGGGGTGAGTCAGATGTTGGGAATAGGCGCCAACATTCCCCAGCTTCAAGAGGAAAATCCCACCACTTCCCTTCCACTGCTTGCTCTGCAGGAACAGGATGCCACTATAGGCAGTATCATGTTTTATGTGCAGAGACATAAACGGCCCAACAAACGTGAGCGAGCCGCTGAGCCTCTTAGTGTCGTTAAAATTCTTAAGCACTGGAATAAACTCACTCTAAGGAATGGTATGCTGTACAAAACAAAAAAAAGACCATTGCACAAACACAAAGCTTTTCCTATATGTAGTTCCTGACTCTTTGAAGAAGGAGGTCCTGCATGGTCTTCACATTGCTGCAAGCCACCAGGGCCAGTCTTGGACTTTGTCACTAGCCAGGCAGAGATTTGTCTGGAGTGGCATGGAGCATGATAGTGTGAACCATGTTAGGACATGTGACCAATGCATTATGGGCAAGACACCTGAACGTCATGCTTGTGCTCCGCTCACAAACATAGTGACCACCGAGCCTATGGAACTTGTCTGCATGGACTTTTGGTCCACAGAACAAGGTGATAAGTCTGTAGGTGTCCTTGTCATCACAGATCATTTTACAAAGATGGCAGACGCTTTCCCTTGTAAAGACCAGTCTGCAGAGCAGGTAGTACTGCATCTTTTGAATTACTTCTTTCTTATTTATGCATTTCCAAAGTGTATCCATTCGGACCAGGGTGCTAATTTTGAAAGCAGACAAATCAAAGAACTTCTTCAGATGGCTGGAGTGCAAAAGTCACATACCACTCCCTATCATCCAATGGGGAATGGTGTCACAAAAAGATTAAACAGAACTCTTGGCAACATGATTAGATCATTGCCTCCACAGTCCAAGCAAAGTGGCCTTTTGAACTTTTGCTATAATTGTACAGAACATGACACCACTGGATTTGTGCCTTTTTATCTCATGTTTGGGAGAATTCCCAGGCTCCCTATAGATGTCCTGTTCCAACATGCTGTCAACAATGAGGCCGATGTGGTCAATCATTTTGAGTTTGTGACTCATTTAAAGAGGGACCTATTTTAGACTGCCCAAATTGTGCGGAAGAACACTCTTAGAGAGCAGACACGTCATGCTAAGCTGTATGACCGGAAGGTGAAAGGATCTCCCTTGGCAGTTGGGGATAGATTGCTTCTTGCCAACAGAGGTAAAACGGGGGAAACGGAAGATTGGAGACAGGTGGAAGGCAACCCTGTATGAAGTTGTGTCTGTGGAACCAACCATAAATGTCTACAGAGTCAGGAATTCTCTGACAGGCAAGGAGAAGGTCGTTCACAGAAATCTTGTGTTACCTGTGAATTTCTTACCTCTGGATGATGAGGTGGATGTGACTTTAGTTCAGTTTAATGAAGAGGACTCCACTTGTGGATGTGATGCTGTTGTGCCTGATGAGGTAGTAGGATGTGATGAACGTACAACGTCCTGGCTCTTACAGTGTGATGTTGTTGGTGAATCACATGTAGATTTAAACACATGTGTTTACATCTACAAAGCTCATCTGGCCATCTTAATGAGGTGTCCGACATGATCTCTCCCCTTGAATGCTCAGATAGTGGTTTGAGGCAGTCAGCCATAGTTCACAGCAGTGACAGTTTCACAGTCAGCACCACTGATAGCTCACTTCAACCATCACTTATTTCACTTGATCATATTCAGTCACATGTAGACAAACCAGACTCTGCTACTCAAGACTCTGTAATCTGCACACAGCCCACTGCTGCTCATACTAGGGTTGGTAGAGTCATTAGGCCCACCGCGTGTCTTATTTGTGAGATGAATGGCCAAGTTTTGAGTAGCTCAGGACCTACTGTAGGTTCTTTGTTATCTTTTGTGAGAGATATGCCTTCAGTATAAGTAGCAAAATTTAGTATGTTTCCAATTGTTTAGCTTCATGTAACAGTTGTGCTCTTTGAGTGGTTGGAACAATGTGTTAGTTCAAGAGGTGTTAATGGGCATCTATTGTGTCTGTGTTGAACAAAGGGGCTAGGTACCACTCCTTCACACACTCTTCAGGGAGAATTTTCTAATTGGCATGTAAACATACGTTCCATAGTGTACACATTATTATTATTATGTGTGTATGAGAATGGGACGGGGAATGGGATAGAATTGGCCCTTATTTTACACCAGAGGGCATCTGAACTCCAAAACTGGGTCCAGCTGGTGTAACAGTGTAAAAATGCTTATATATAAATAGTTCTGTGAAATGCCTGCAAATGAGTTCAGCACCACCTGCTGGTCAAATGCTACCAGCGTCTGCTTATAAAACAGAGTGAATGCTGGGATATCTGCAGCAGTTTGATATCCCTGCTGGGGGTAAGTTGTCTCTCAGCAGATCTAGAAGAAAAGCACTCTTATAACAGAGTATAACTGTTACATTCTGATAATTAACAGTGCTAAGTGACTGATGAATGTGCTAGTTTAATGTATAGACATTTTAAATTGTTGTTAAGATTGAGAAGTAAGGGTATGTTTAATTAGGGCATGGTTTTATTTTTTAATATTACAGTGTCGACATAAATGTAACTAAATATTTTTTTTTGTAATATGCACTGTTTGTAAAGATGTGGTAAAATGTAAAGTGTGAATTATGTGAATAGATACAATTATGAATATATATAAATGTTAGTTAGTATATAATCACCAGTGTCTTCATATAAAACAGTGTGAATGCTGGGAGATCAGCAGTTTGATATCCCTGCTGTGGGCTGGCTAGCTGACCATGCATTGAGCTGATTTTATGTGAATGCTGGACTTGTTGCAGAGTGAATAAAAGGCTCATCATCCATCAATTGGTGTCAATCCCTTGGGTGGGACTGAAAAAATGAGGTCACGTGTGTGTGTGTGTGTGTTTGTGTGTGTGTTGTAAAGCACTTTGAGGCTTTTTTTTAAGTAAAGATCCACTAAGTAACCCATCAGGAATAATCTATATTTATTTTTCACTATTTGAACCTCAGTTTAAAATAATAATTAATAGAACTCTGGCTGAGGTTTGTACAGATCTCAGTCTCAGCTTTAAGCTTTCCTCTTATCTTTATCCTTGTTAATATTTTTACATTTTTGAATTTTTTTACTCTCTCTGTAAAGTGTCATTGGGTTTGTGAAAGGTGCTAAATAAACTGAACTTATAAGACTTTAAGACAACTATAAGAGAAAGCTCCGTTTGAAAATCTCCGGGGGCTAAAGTGGCTCACTATTTCAACTTTTAAAATGAAAGGGTTAATGTTAATTTGTCTCCAGCGTGTTCTGCTTTATGAACATCATTATTATTGTGAGTGCTGTCAAGAGATAAACACAAATAATAATCCAGTTAATTACATCTGAACTCTGAATAACACTGGAGCTGTGTGTCCGAGTTGAAAGGTGGAGACTGGAGACCTGCGGCACACGTACACTTCAGTGTCAGAGAGCGATGGCCACGACAGCTTTGTTTTGGAGACGAGGCGTTTGTAAACACTTTATAAATGTGAGATAACTTTGTTAACACTTGTAAAGTTGAGATACATTTATAAATAAATCCTGAAGCTGAGACAACTTTGTACACCTTCATCAAGTTGAAATAACTTTACAAACTCTTGCCTTAACTCTTGAGTTAACTTTGTATAAGTTTGATTTTGTCTTTACTTCACACATCAGATCTGACTGTTATTGTTCAGCGTATTTGACCCAAACACAGACAAAAAAAACAGAAATCCAAATAAAAAAGCAGCTTTTTAAAAGATAAAACATGCTAAATGCAGCATTTTAAAGACTGTAAATGAAAAACAGATTGTAAATGTAAACATATAGATTTAAAAAACAGATAAAGTTCAGTTTTATTCTACTATTTACTTTATAATGCAGTTGTGGTTATAGGAGATTCTTCTTTCTATTTAGATGCACAACATACTGAACACTTCACCAAAAACAGGCCAGGACTCCAAAAGGGCTCCTACAACAGGAACTCTCCATTTCCACTATAACATACATACATACATACATATATATATATATAGTTCACCACTTTTGGACAAGAGCCACCTCTGTGCCACCACAAGATCGAAAAGGTTTTCTGTTTTCTGTGGAGCACTAAGCCACACCCAGTCACTCGCACAGTGGGTTTATTAACAGTCCTCTGAACTAAACTAAAATAAAAAGGGCACGCTTTGTCTGTTTTTGGGTCAAATATGCTGTAAAATAACTGTCAGATCACACATGTGACGCTGCTCTGAAAATAAAGATACCAAGCATGGGCATGAAACATTATCTGATGGTGGAGATAAAGTCAGAATCAAACTTATACAAAAACGGCCAAAATAGACCAGGATTTCAAAGGGATACACCACATTTTCTCACTTTGACGTAACGTTTATCACTTCAATGTCCTCAATGCTTGAGGGTAAATAAAAATATAGGAGACTGGGTTTAAAACTTCACTTTTTCACTTTTTTCAAAAAATTTGAAAATTGTAAGTTTTAAACCTAATTTCCTATATTTGTATTTAGCCTCAAACGATCGGGAAATTGAAATGATGAACGTTCCCTGTCTGTGTCAGAGACGTGGCTCTTGGCCAAACTGCACTGTAACCTGGGACCTGCACTGGACGCACAGCATACTAACGTATGGTTTTAAGAGTCTATTGAGGGAGATGGGAGCAGAACCAGTGAATACTCTGAAGGCCATCATTAGTGATTTAAATTTGATGCGAGCAGCTAAGGGTAGCCAATGCAGCTCAACTAATAGGGGCGTGACATGTGCTCTTTTAGGCTGGTTGAAGACCAGGAGTGCTGCAGCATTCTGGATCGTCTGTAGCGGTCTCACAGCACAGGCCGGAAGACCTGTCAGGAGGGCGTTGAAATAGTCTAGACGGGAGATTACTAACGTGTTAGCGGTGTTGCATGTTGAGTTAGGTATGGCCTAATCTTCCTTATGTTGAATAGGGAGAAGCGGCACGATCAAGCTACAGCGGTAACGTGATCTGCGAAGGTCAGCTGGTCATCAACCATGACACCTAGGTTTCTTACAGCCTTGGTGGGAGCCACTGATAGGGACTCTAGCTTGATGTTGATGTTGTGGAGAATAGCTTGCTTGACTGGGAGGACCAGTAGTTCAGTTTTGGATAAATTCAATTGGAGGTGATGTTCCTTCATCCATGTAGAATATAAATATAAATATAACTTGACTTGACCTGAGGCAGCTTCTGTGTAAAAGTGCAACATGAAAAAAGCACAGCAGAGCCTCAGACACTCTTCCTCCAAACAGATAAACACTCAAACGAAGAAGAAAATACTAAAACAGGGCTCTGTTTACTGGAGAAGGGAAGACTGGAAGATCGATAATCAACTGATAACTGTTTACTGTCAGAGGAACACACAGGTTCTCAGGGCTTATTGATCTAGAACACACAGGTTCTCAGGGCTTAATGATCTAGAACACACAGGTTCTCAGGGCTTAATGATCTAGAACACACAGGTTCTCAGGGCTTATTGGTCTAGAACACACAGGTTCTCAGGGCTTATTGGTCTAGAACACACAGGTTCTCAGGGCTTATTGATCTAGAACACACAGGTTCTCAGGGTTCTCTTATTGATCTAGAACACACAGGTTCTCAGGGTTCTCTTATTGATCTAGAACACAGGGGGCAGCTGTGGCCTAATTGTTAGAGGAGTTAGTACTGGAACGTCACCGGTTCAATCCCCACAAACGGCAGGAACGTCCATGGCTAAACCCTTGAGAAAGCACTTAACCCCTAAAATGTTCCCCAGAACCAGAGGATTCACTAAAATACAGTTATTAAAAAAGCTCTTCAATTCCAGGTGTGAGATCCAGGTTCCAGGCCAGGATTTTAAAATGGCACTTGACTGGTTATAGTTTCATATCATAAACACAAAGACAACAGAAGAAAACCGGCAGATGCTCTTACTGTTTCATACTGCTGTCATTCTGAGTGTTCTGCAGTGGTGTAATGCTGTGTGGTACAGCTGTGTGTCTACATCTGTAAAGTCTGGACTGAAACACTGGGTCAGTCTCTAGAGGGCCTGCCTGAGGCTGATTATTATAACCCAGTGCGGCTGGCTAAAAACATCATTTCTGATACTAATCATGTTTTGAACAGTGAATATGTTCCTCTTCAATCTCCCACTGTTTAATGAGGTTAGAGATTCTTCTGTACATCAGTCAGTCCTTACACTGAACAAAGAGCTTAATTCATATCTATGAACGCTGTTTTAATGCTAATGTATTGTGTCTTAACAGAGCTACTGCTTCTACGCAAGACTATAGAAGACTATCTATCTGTCTATACCTACCACCCATTGCCTAGGAGACTAGGCAAAGAAAAGGACAGGGACGGGGCAAGTGACGGCAACATAAACAGAGACAGGAACGAGGACGGAGACGGGGACACTGACATAATGAGGCACTGAGCCCAGTCTGGGTGAGATTTGAGGGACAGGTCTAACCAGGAACCAGGAGGACGGACGGTCAGGGGCAGGACCAGCCTGGACCACAGGAGCAGATGGGAGCGCAGGACCAGAGACAGAAGTGGACGGAACCACAGGAGCAGTGGAGGCTGCAGATACTGGGACAGAATTAGACGAGACGAGAGAAGCAGCTGCACAGGAATCAGACACAGGTGAGTTGGAGCAGTGAGGGTCGACACTGGAGGTGCTGCTCTGGGTCTTGTCCCTCTGTGACACAGAAATCAGTTCAATTAACAGAGGTGTCTCTCTCTCACACATACACACTCGCACACACACACAAACACTCACACACACACTCACTCTCTCACAAACACACACACCACACACACACACACACTCTCTCTCACGCACACACACACAAACACTCACACACAAACACAAACACTCACACTCACACACACACACACACACACTACACACCACACACACACACACATACACACACACATACTCTCACACACACTCTCTCACTCACAAATACACACACCACACACACACACACACACACACACACTCGCACACACTCTCTCTCACACATACAAACTCACACACACTCTCTCACTCACAAACACACACACCACACTCACACACACACATGTACACTCTCACACACACACACACACACACACACACACACACACACTCACTCTCACAAACACACTCACACACACACTCTCTCACAAACACACACACCACACACATACACACTCTCTCTCACGCACACACACACAAACACAAACACTCACACTCACACACAAACACAAACACTCACACTCACACACTCACACACACACACTCACACACCACACACACACACACACATATATACACACACACACACACTTGCACACACTCTCTCACTCACAAACACACACACACAAAGTACAGAATATGAACCACTGAGGATCCCACAACAGCAGTGTTTGTGAGAGTGTGGTAACTGTCCCCATTGGTCAGACCCTGCACATTTTCTCTTGATGTTGTGAAAAGTACAGACTTACCCTCGGTCTCTCTCTGTTCTCACTGAAGACTGGTTCAGTTCTCTGTTTCTCTGCAGCTGAGGAGAGGGGATATTACACAGTGTGAGATCTTTAAACACCAACCAGAATAATCCAGTAATCACCAGAGGTCTGTTTACATTCATCTGGTCTTTCACTGGATTCATTTAAACACGACTCACTTTCAGGATTTGTTCAACACACTCCGGGTACAACTCAACACGTGTCTTACCAAACTCTGTGGAGGTGTTTACATCATTTAGTCTGCTGTGGACAAACACTGGAACATGAACACGACTTCCTTCTGAAACTGAAATGTTGATGTTCACACTGGGGGAAGAGGAGGAGGATGAAGGCGCTGAACGCTGTCGTCCTGAAAAAATCACAGGAGATACATTCAACAAGAAATGATTTTATGGAAATGTAAAAATCTAAAGTGAGTGTGTGTTAAATTCTCTTCTGTTTTACTACACACCAATCAGCCACAAGATTAAAACCACTGTCAAGGGGTGGGACATATTCAGTCGTGAGTGAAGGGTCAGTGTAAGAGTCTGAGGGCCACACTGTGATAGTTTTAATGAAAAAACAACTGAGCCTTTACTTCACTGACTCTTCACTTCCTGCTTTATTTACCCCCTCCCCTCGACAGGGGGCGCTGTCTGTGTTGTAATCTTGTGGCTGATTGTGTTCATATTTGATCAGTTTTTGACTCAGACACAGCAGCTTTTAAAGGAACAGAATAAAGCAGGTAAAAAGCTGGAGGTCTGACCTTGTCGACTGTAGGAGTGTGTCTGTGGTTTGTGTTTCTCTCTGAATTTTTCCCTGTGATGGGTTTTCAGTCTCTTCCTCCAGGGGGCAGGTCAGAGTCTAAAAAGAAGAGAATCAGATTTGAAGTTCTAAAAAAGATCATTTAGGGGGGTTTCACTGCTGATAAACTGAGAGCTGAGACACTTCTGACTCTTAAGACAAAAGAAGAGTTACAATAGGCCTCTCCATTGTGTTTGTTTACATTCGGAAGCACTACCAAAATTAAACTCTGTGTAATGTGATAACCATGGGTTCAAAAAATAACCTGGTTATATGAGAGGGTAAAGACAAGGTTAAACCCACTACCCACTGCTGTGCGCTCGGGGTCGGGGCGAACAGCGAGCGGCTCATTATCATTTAAAGGAACAGGTGCTGAAAGCGGGCGTTCTGAACAGGGGCTGTTTACACAGGGGGAGAACACTGCTGTGGGGCTTTGACCCACTCACACATTCACACACACACTCACACCTACGGACCTTTTGAGTCTCCAATCCACCTACCAATGTGTGTTTTCAGAGCATGGGAGGAAACCCACACAGAAACAGGGAGAACACACCACACTCCTCACAGACAGTGACAGACAGACAGAAATTGTGTCCGTGAGTCATGTCATTGAATTGTGACACCCATCAATCCATTGAAAATATAGGAAATCTGACATAGAATTTGATTTCACAATTTTTTTCAAAGGTTCACATGTCCAAATGAGCATGAAATGTATTGGTCCTTGGGTGTACTACATCATAGGCCCGAAATTGGGTCTGTGGGTCATGTATTTTAATTGTGAAACCCATTTTTCCTAGTCCAGAAACAGAAAATATAGAAAATCTGACATAGAATCTGTTTTCACAAATTTGTTACAAGGTTTACATACAACACATAAGGAAGCTGATGTTCAATCAACTTTCAAAAGTGTGTTACAGGGTTTACCTATTTAAATGCTGATATTTAAATGCCTCATACCCAAGACTTTTATTTTGAAAAGAAGTTGCGTCGCTAAAGCGCTTCTCCGCCAGAAAGAACTTATCTGTAAATCACATAATGATATTTTCACATCTTACAGCAGTAAACACATTGAACGCCAGTGTGTGTGAATAAGTTCACAATGTTGTAGTAATTGCACTGAAATAGTCGTTTGGCAAATACATTTTGTTTTTTTAAATAACCAGGATATTCGTGGGTGAATGTCTGGCGAATATCGAACGCTGAGCCAACTTTACTGCGGTCTGTGACCGGCGTTTCCATGGAACCCTACAGCTGTGACGCTAAGTGACTGAGTGGAGAATCAGTTACGGTACGCGCGAGAAGTCATCCAACCGGCTTTTAAGAACGTAAGGAAGGTAGGCAAAGATGAGCTAGCCTACATGTGGAAGACTAGGAGATCGAAGGCTATAAAGATTGTTCTTAATAACAGCACATACCCAGAAACAGTGCCCAGTGCCAGCGATGTGAATCATGTTTATAAATATTACTGCACGAAATATCAGGACTGTGAACCCTGTGAGAACTATGGAAGTCCTCCGTGGAAGGAACTGTTAGATCTAAATCTTCCAAGTGCTGAGGAGCCTGATACTTCTCTATTTTCATTAGAAGAAATTGAAAGTGTGATTAAGGGCCTTCCAAAGAATAAAGCCAGTGGATCAGATGGCGTCACATATGAAATTATAAAAGCTAATAAACAGCGAATTTGTGGAATAGTGAGACAAATATTTAATGTTTGTCTGATTAATAAGAAAGTACCGGACTCTTGGAAGGGTGCTGTTATCCGTAGGATCCCGAAAAAGGACAATGTGCCCGATGACCCGACTACATGGAGAGACGTCTCTCTGCTTCCTACTGTTTATAAGATCTTTATGAAATGTATCCTCAGTCGTATATTACAGTGGCTGATGGAGACAGGAGAATTATCCCCAAATCAAAAAGCCCATAGAAATCGACAGGGCATGAATGAGCATGTCTTCAGTTTGAAAACTGGAATTGATGATTTTAAACATGAATCTGCTAAATTTTATGCGGTGTTTTTGGACTTTAGAGATGCTTTTGTCACACTACCCCATGACATAATGATAAGATCGCTGGAAGAAGTTAATGTACTGAGAGTATACGTGGACATAATTAGAGATGTATACAACAGCTCATTTCTGCAAGTGATCTGTGGAAATCAAATCACTGAGTCAATCACACTCAACATAGGGATAAAGACTGGATGTCCTTGGAGCGCAGTTCATTTTATCATCGCCATAAATCATTGGATCAAGTGGCTTTGTCAATGTGCTCCTTTGGATGTCAGATCTCCGATCCCAGTCCAAGGTTTTGCAGATGATGTGCTGTTGGCATCGAGGGAGGAGAGCGTCATCAGAAACATGCTCCTGTGTACGGACAAGTTCCTGCAGTGGTCTCACTTAGAGATGAAGAGTTCAAAGTGCGCTGTGTTCTATGAAAGACGCAGCGGGGGGAATAGATGGTATAGAGCTGTGATAAACCACCTGCATTCACTATTGATGGAGAGATGAGTAGAGCGTACGAAAGGCATGATATTTATAGTTATTTAGGACATCAGTTTAATGCTGGAGAATGGGAGAAGCAAATAAAGGACATTGTAAAAAGCTTCACCTCCAGGTTGGACTTAAGTTCCTCACCTTTACCTGTGGTTATGAAACTGCGAGCTGTTCATGAAGTTGCACTGGGTAATGTGCAGCACTTGTTTACTAACATCCACAAACCAAAATGATGAATAATAAAACAGTGGATGTGGTGAGATGTGTTCTGTTTCAGAACAGAAGGGGAGGTGGACTGAGGTCCCAAATATTGAGTGGATCTATGTAGCGACTAGGATTTGTCGTTTGCTGCGGATGTTGAATAATGATGATGTAGCAGTTCAACAGCTGGCTCGAGCTTCACTTATTTTAGATTTCACTAAGCGTAAGATCCCGACTGCAGCAGAAGGAGAAGATCATTTTCTGGGATTCAGGAAGAAGCTGAATGGAAAGCTGGATGTGAATGTGAGTGGAGTGAGATCAGACTGTGGCCTGATTTAAATGATCTCTGTAACAGGGCTCATATACAGCTGAGTTGGAGGGATAGTAGAGGTCAGTGAGTAAAGGTTAGTGATGAACTGATACAAGACTCAAATGTCTGTGTGGAGGCAGAGATGGAAGACAATGGGATATTTAAGAAATTGAATATGGATCACTGTAGAACTGAGATCTTGAATGTCTCTCAGTCTTGGTGGCGACGGCGCTGGATGGAGCTGTGTTTACATTAGCATGTTTACCTTTTGTGGATCAGTCAGTGTCTCGTGTTGTGGTGGGAAGCTCTGAACTCGATCAACAGTTCTTTAGCTTCGTAGTTAAAGCTCGCCTCCAAGTGTCACCAACAAAGTATAATCTGTCTCTTTGGTCTCCGTTACAGCAGAAACCTTATTGTTTACTGCACGATAATCAAGAGGCTGAATCTGTAGCACACGTCATGAACGGTTCTCCAGCTCTTAAAGGACTTTATATTCTTAGACATGACCGAATTGTACATTTATTAAGTAAGGAGTTTGTATCTATGTGTCGTTCAAAAACAGTGATTCATGTGAATGAAAGGGTTAAGGTCGAGTGGTTTTTATCTTTGAACCAGGAGAGGTCACAGGTCGTTTTTAGTAACTGTGAATTCTCCTGACATTGTTCTGATTAATGAAGGGAGGAGGAGGGTGGTGATTGTGGAAGTTGGATGTTCTTACGATGGATTTATGGAGTTGTGTTACACCTCTAAAGTCCTAAAGTATCAGCCACTGATGGAGATTCTTAATGAGAGTGGCGACTCCTTTAAAGTAGCTGCCTTGGTGTTTGGAAGTTTAGGGCACGTTCACAGGCTGTGTGTGTGTGTGTGTGTGTGTGTGCGTGGCCTACGGATTGTAGGACTGGGAAAGAAGAAGGCCAAGCACATAGTGAAGTATTGTTCTGTTTCTGCAGTCATAGGGAGTCTGTTTATCTGGAGAAGACGCTGTCATCTGTCTCCATGAGAAATGCATACTGTGAATTTAATTATGAACTGTGCAATGACTCTGAACCATTATTTGGGTTTTATATGATATTGTATTTTATATGTTAAATCCAAATAAAGTATTATGTGTGTGTGATCACAGAGGGGCACCGGAGCCTTTTAAAGGAGATTTAGCAGGTGATTAGGTCGTAGAGATTGGACTGCGTAGGAGGCACAAGAGCAGATGGATTACACAAAAAAAATACAAAAACAAAATAATTGTTCATTAATCGTGATATTGATTTGTGCTCATATCGCCCAGCACTAGTGGAGGCTTCCTACTTTTTTCATTATTGTAAACTGGTCCCCATGAATATTTGATTGCATTCAGCCACAACAGCAAAGTGAAGGTGTTGAATGACTAGTCCTTGAAGGTACCCTGAAGGTGCTCTAGAATGCGGTTCCTCTTCTCTGAAGACCAAATCTGAACCCCTTGGGGGGTTTATGCTCCCCTAGCTGACTGGCATTGAGAATTGTGAGCTTAGGCTGTTCCACATAGATATTTTTGCAAGTTGTGTGAGAGCACAAATGAACTGCATGTAGAAGGAGTCTGTTCTTGTGTGAAATCCTGTGCTTCTGTGTACTCTGTCCTCAGTTCAAGGCTCACGCAACTTAGTACTACCCTCTCCTTTGTGAGATCATGTAGTTTAACCTGATCCCAGAGCTCAGAGCCGTGCTGAGGAAGTTCTTCCTACGAATCGGGATGGTATTCCACATTGCTCAGACATTGGAGCAAGAGCATGAGCTGAGCTCAGATCCATCAAGCTCTCAGAACCCACAGAAAATGGCCTGGAAATGATCAACTCTCTGGGCCGAAATAATCTGTTCGGAGGGAGACAGGATTAGAATCCTAAACCAGGGATCTTCAAAGGCCCAAGAGAAGCCCAGAAAAACACTGGACATTGATCCTGATCCTGGGAAAGGAACCACAACCCTTTAACTACTAGACAAAAATAAATAAATAAATAAAAATAAAAATAACCAGGGCTTTGTACACTCAAATCATCTACAGGATCATAAAGGCAATTATAATGACAACTATTCAATTCATCTACGTCTGAGAGTATCCTCAAAGTTTGAATATATTTTTTAAAAATCCCAGTGTGTTTCTTGCTTCGTCTCAACATTAATCTAAAAGTAGTCTGACCAATGAAAAGGTTTTAACATCAAGAGAACATTCAGTAATTAGTTCAACGACGAGTAAAGTCCTTTACGCAATGATTCTAATGCCCTTAATGTTTTTTTGCACTGCTAATGGCTAACATTAGCATTAATAGCGCCTTGGATTAATTAGATGTACAGGGAAAAAAAGCAGCTTTGTAAATTAGTCTCATAACACTAGATTTAATTTTGGAATCACTTTTGTTGGTTTGTCTCTGAATCTGCTGCACTTGTTTTTCCTTTTCAAATGCACTGGAGATGTTTAATTTTGTGATAATTTATTTAACTATGCCATCTCTCCCAGATTGTCTGAGATTTCTAATTGATATCAGCTATATATACACTATTATATATATAGTAAGATTATTCCATTTTATATGTACCGATGCTTTTTTAAGTAAACACATGAAGGTGACAACTGGGAGGGTCCTTAAAAAAACAACACTGGAACTTGAAAAAAGAGGAAACTGCAACCTAATGTGAGCTGCATCTGAATCACTGGTCTATATTATCCCTCTGAAGTAAGCTTCACTGTATGTGTACAAATAGAAAAAGCTAATATATTAAAATCTTCTCTTTGGTTGGGAGTGGGCTGTATTGTACAGAACTTAATGAATAACGTTAGTTGAGCTTTGAACTTGTTGGTGTAAGGATCTGAAACATTCCTGGTTACGGTGAAGATGTGTATAAATGGTACAGCACTGTAAAGTTTTCTATGTGGAATAAATGATCTGTACAACTCTGTACAGTACTGATATCATCCCACACATCCTAATCAGGTCATAGGTCAATAAGGTTTTTGAACTTGGTTTATTTGTGAGAGAAATGTGACCCCTTTTATTAACTAAGGTTTCAGATTTCCATCATTAGTTTTTCATGTTGCAAACGAGTGGTTCTTTTCCACTGCACTCCCAAAGACACCTTGCAGCCCCCCAAAGTTGTTATTTGTCTTTGAGGCCAGATGTGGATATGCAAATGATGTCACTGCATCCCTGTGATTTAGTTCATACACCATCCACCTGAATCCTTGTACTGGTCTGTGGATGATCTGAGGCTGGTTTTCTGTACGATTGTGTGCTCTGTTCCAAAACAAACAGGCGAGAGCAAACCTAGTAAAACCCCAAACGGTTACAAACAGATAGCAAACAACTGCCATATCTCTTGAACCAGAGAGCTCAGCAAAGTTCGTTAGATGTTTTCCCCCAGCCCTCTACTTTCGGTTGTGAATGATGGCCAGACAGCCCTGAAATCTCATTTCATAAAAATCTCATTGATGATGAATACTGTTTTGTGTTTAAGGTCAGAGGAGAATAGGCAAATGATTTCCCAGCATCCACTGTGTGTTTTAGTTCATACAGATTCCTTGTACTGATCTGTGGCTTGTGTGATCGGTTCATAAAGAAGAAGGTGGGAATAAACCTGTAATCTCTCAGCCAGGGATAAGTGGCTCAGTATTAGTTTTGGACTTGAAAACACAAGTTGCACTCATTCAAATGACCCTCTAATATTAAAATTTTCGCCAGACCCTCCTCTAACATCCTTATAATCACATTGAGGGAGAATACTCTAAGGTGTTAATTAGCAATGTGCCCAACTGTTCAATAATGTAAATGTTTAGGTGTAGGTTTTTGATCTCAAATATACGTTCCATAAGATCTCATCTTCTTACCAACATGGTTTTCACATTAAATAGGTATCCACATTATGGAAGGGACATGAAGTTTTCCCCATTCTGTAAGAACTAGACACTTGAGATGGAAAGAATGTTTAGGGGAGGTGCTAGACCTGTGCTGGCTTTATATTTGAGAGTCATGCTATGCATGTTTTCAACAGTCACTGCTTATATTACTCCTGATTTTCTTGAGTCAACTCCGATTCTCGAATCTTGCCATTGAAATTAACAACAACAACAGAATTTTATTTATAAGTGCCTTTCAGGACACTCAGGGACACTTTACAAGTCAAAGAAAGAGTAAGAAAAACATGATAATAGAATTCAAACAATTAAACCAAACCTAAAAAGAAACAGAATGAGTATTTCATAATAATAATAATAATAAGTAAAAAAAAATCACTAAAACAAACCTGAAAAAAAGAATGGCTAAAATACAATATGATATTACTTAAGCGTTCACGAAAGCAATCTTAAAAATATACGTTTTTAAATGTCTCTTAAAAGAAGATGAAGTGAAGGGCATTTGTAAACTTGCAATGGGATGGAGTTCCATAACTTTGGACCTACAACACTGGTAGGAGGTACAGACAGCAAATGAGCATCACCTCCAAGCACTTTGACCCTTAGAGGTCAGTGCAAAGACTCAACTCTGACTCCTGGGCAAATCGCAGCAACAAATGTATTATTTTGAAGTACATTTGATGTTGGTTCATCAAAGCTAATTGAAAACTACTTTTCTCCAACAGTGTTTTGTTTCACTTTATGTATTTTACCTCTAAAGTAAGCATTATTTTAAGCTTTGTGTAACTTGTCATAGTTTGTATTTTAGTTAACTCAGTATTTATCTAAATATTTTGTGCATGCACTTTTTAATAGTAGTAATATTTGTAATGAATATATATAAATGTCTTGAATATTCAATGTACAACATATTTTTTAGTTTTAGATCATTATGAATGCCATCTTCTACAGGTGTTTAAAATAAGCACAGAAAATCAAATATCACAATATACTCAAAATATCACAAAAGTTCACAGAAATTTTATTTCAAACAGATTCTCGAATCATTTAATTGGTGAATAAAAATACAAAACATAAAATTTATGAAGTACAAAATTCCTTAAAATAAAAAGTCAAAACATTTCAATATTACTCTCAGAAAATGCAGCTTTTTCCACTGGTGAACAAAACTTCCAGAGGAATGTGGAGATGGAGCTGAGGAGGGGTCAGTAGGGGAATGTGGAGATGGAGCTGAGGAGGGGTCAGTAGGGGAATGTGGGATGGAGCTGAGGAGGGGTCAGTAGGGGAATGTGAGACGGAGCTGAGGAGGGGTCAGTAGGGGAATGTGGAGACGGAGCTAAGGAGGGGTCAGTAGGGGAATGTGGAGACGGAGCTGAGGAGGGGTCAGTAGGGGAATGTGGAGATGGAGCTGAGGAGGGGTCAGTAGGGGAATGTGGAGATGGAGCTGAGGAGGGGTCAGTAGGGGAATGTGGAGAGGGAGCTGAGGAGGGGTCAGTAGGGGAATGTGGAGATGGAGCTGAGGAGGGGTCAGTAGGGGAATGTGGAGATAGAGCTGAGGAGGGGTCAGTAGGGGAATGTGGGATGGAGCTGAGGAGGGGTCAGTAGGGGAATGTGGAGACGGAGCTGAGGAGGGGTCAGTAGGGTATTGTGGAGATGGAGCTGAGGAGGGGTCAGTAGGGGAATGTGGAGAGGGAGCTGAGGAGGGGTCAGTAGGGGAATGTGAGACGGAGCTGAGGAGGGGTCAGTAGGGGAATGTGGAGACGGAGCTGAGGAGGG
Organism: Hoplias malabaricus; assembly: GCF_029633855.1. Taxonomy (NCBI): domain Eukaryota; kingdom Metazoa; phylum Chordata; class Actinopteri; order Characiformes; family Erythrinidae; genus Hoplias; species Hoplias malabaricus. The sequence goes on from NW_027101055.1 coordinate 422,832, forward strand.
GTCAGTAGGGGAATGTGGAGACGGAGTTGAGGAGGGGTCAGTAGAGGAATGTGGAGACGGAGCTGAGGAGAGGTCAGTAGAGGAATGAGGAGACGGAGCTGAGGAGGGGTCAGTAGAGGAATGAGGAGACGGAGCTGAGGAGGGGTCAGTAGAGGAATGTGGAGACGGAGCTGAGGAGGGATCAGTAGGGGAATGTGGAAATAGAGCTGAGGAGGGGTCTGTAGAGGAATGAGGAGACGGAGCTGAGGAGGGGTCAGTAGAGGAATGAGGAGACGGAGCTGAGGAGGGGTCAGTAGGGGAATGTGGAGACGGAGCTGAGGAGGGGTCAGTAGGGGAATGTGAGACGGAGCTGAGGAGGGGTCAGTAGGGGAATGTGAGACGGAGCTGAGGAGGGGTCAGTAGGGGAATGTGAGACGGAGCTGAGGAGGGGTCAGTAGGGGAATGTGAGACGGAGCTGAGGAGGGGTCAGTAGGGGAATGTGAGACGGAGCTGAGGAGGGGTCAGTAGGGGAATGTGTAGACGGAGCTGAGGAGGGGTCAGTAGGGGAATGTGTAGACGGAGCTGAGGAGGGGTCAGTAGGGGAATGTGAGATGGAGCTGAGGAGGGGTCAGTAGAGGAATGAGGAGACGGAGCTGAGGAGGGGTCAGTAGAGGAATGAGGAGACGGAGCTGAGGAGGGGTCAGTAGAGGAATGAGGAGACGGAGCTGAGGAGGGGTCAGTAGGGGAATGTGGAGACGGAGCTGAGGAGGGGTCAGTAGGGGAATGTGAGACGGAGCTGAGGAGGGGTCAGTAGGGGAATGTGAGACGGAGCTGAGGAGGGGTCAGTAGGGGAATGTGAGACGGAGCTGAGGAGGGGTCAGTAGGGGAATGTGAGACGGAGATGAGGAGGGGTCAGTAGGGGAATGTAAGACGGAGCTGAGGAGGGGTCAGTAGAGGAATGAGGAGACAGAGCTGAGGAGGGGTCAGTAGAGGAATGAGGAGACGGAGCTGAGGAGGGGTCAGTAGAGGAATGAGGAGACGGAGCTGAGGAGGGGTCAGTAGGGGAATGTGGAGACGGACCTGAGGAGGGGTCAGTAGGGGAATGTGAGATGGAGCTGAGGAGGGGTCAGTAGAGGAATGTGGAGACGGAGCTGAGGAGGGGTCAGTAGGGGAATGTGGAGACGGAGCTGAGGAGGGGTCAGTAGGGGAATGTGAGATGGAGCTGAGGAGGGGTCAGTAGGGGAATGTGGAGACGGAGCTGAGGAGGGGTCAGTAGGGGAATGTGGAGACGGAGCTGAGGAGGGGTCAGTAGGGGAATGTGAGATGGAGCTGAGGAGGGGTCAGTAGGGGAATGTGAGATGGAGCTGAGGAGGGGTCAGTAGGGGAATGTGGAGACGGAGCTGAGGAGGGGTCAGTAGGGGAATGTGAGATGGAGCTGAGGAGGGGTCAGTAGGGGAATGTGAGACGGAGCTGAGGAGGGGTCAGTAGGGGAATGTGGAGACGGACCTGAGGAGGGGTCAGTAGGGGAATGTGGAGACGGAGCTGAGGAGGGGTCAGTAGGGGAATGTGAGACGGAGCTGAGGAGGGGTCAGTAGGGGAATGTGAGACGGAGCTGAGGAGGGGTCAGTAGGGGAATGTGGAGACGGACCTGAGGAGGGGTCAGTAGGGGAATGTGGAGACGGAGCTGAGGAGGGGTCAGTAGGGGAATGTGGAGACGGAGCTGAGGAGGGGTCAGTAGGGGAATGTGAGATGGAGCTGAGGAGGGGTCAGTAGAGGAATGTGGAGACGGAGCTGAGGAGGGGTCAGTAGGGGAATGTGGAGACGGAGCTGAGGAGGGGTCAGTAGGGGAATGTGGAGACGGAGCTGAGGAGGGGTCAGTAGGGGAATGTGAGATGGAGCTGAGGAGGGGTCAGTAGAGGAATGTGGAGACGGACCTGAGGAGGGGTCAGTAGGGGAATGTGGAGACGGAGCTGAGGAGGGGTCAGTAGGGGAATGTGAGATGGAGCTGAGGAGGGGTCAGTAGGGGAATGTGGAGACGGAGCTGAGGAGGGGTCAGTAGGGGAATGTGGAGACGGAGTTGAGGAGGGGTCAGTAGGGGAATGTGGAGACGGAGTTGAGGAGGGGTCAGTAGGGGAATGTGGAGATGGAGCTGAGGAGGGGTCAGTAGGGGAATGTGGAGACGGAGCTGAGGAGGGGTCAGTAGGGGAATGTGTAGACGGAGCTGAGGAGGGGTCAGTAGGGGAATGTGTAGACGGAGCTGAGGAGGGGTCAGTAGGGGAATGTGAGATGGAGCTGAGGAGGGGTCAGTAGGGGAATGTGGAGATGGAAGAGAGGAGGGTTAGAAGGGGAATGTAGAGACAGAGATGTAAATGATGAATATACTTTGATGAGTGATGCGACCATGTTGTGAGAGTGTTGTTGCTTCTACTCTGAGCCGTACAAGTCCAGAATGATTTAGTGATCTTGTAGTGAAAATAATGCCCCGTCCGTCTTGACTTTTGATGCCAAAATGCTGACCTTTGACCTCACCAATTTGCTCCAGGATGGTGAAGGACGTTCTCTCTTGCAGAAACCCAGCCTCGGAAAAGGCGGAAAGGCGAATTACATTGTGTTGAGCTGGAATTCCCAACGGAAGAGTTAGAAGCTTATACTGAAGTATAAGTGGAATACCAGCAGCACAGTTTGGGGAACAGGGTTTATAACAGGTTCTGTGGGGGAGAAAAACGGTTTCACAGAGAGGAAAACTGACTGTTGGTTGTACGTAAACATCCAAACGTTCTGGTGAGGATTCCATGCACTCACTCCACAGTTTTGCGGTAAGAATTTAATGCTTATGCTGGAAACGACTGTGATATTGTAGGACTTCTGTTCTAGTCGTGGATAATAATAAATACCATGTCTGAACACAGTCTCTCATAAACATACTTGGCACCAGAGCACAGTCAATGAACAACTTTTTTTTTGTTCTAAGGCAAAATATTTTGATTCTGGTTGTTAGTTGGATCAGACGGTGAGCAAAGCTGCCAGACTCACCTGGTAGGCCCAAATGTATAGTTAGGGCTTTCAATCAAAGGCTGGTGGAGGACTCTGTCCAGAAGGAATTCAATTCTCACCTCAGAGAGAACTTCCCACATGTTCTAGAGGAGGTAGGGGACAGTCCGAGTGGTCCCTACTCAAGACCTCCATTGTGCAAGCAGGTGCATATAGTTCTGGTAAAATCTTCCAAAGGAATGTGATGAGGAGGAGCTGAACCAAAACAAAGCTCTAAATTTACCTGTGAATCTACGTCCCCACCCTCACCTACGGTCATGACTTTGGTTAGTGACACAAAGAACGCGATCATGGAAACAAGCTTGTTTTATATTGAAGTAACAAGTGCAGTAACACTGGTCTAACCCTGCGTGGCGCTGTAGAGGGTTGGTCCATTATCTTGCTCTTGTTTTCAATACATTTTTTCACTCTGTGTTGCTCTCCTCTGTAATGCGTGACGGCACAGCTTTTAAATTCTGTTTTACTAATAACACAAATCTAGCACAGTCCTCATTGACCGTGGTTGTTGGGTGTGATGCTGGTGCAGTGGTTATTTTTTTTTTTTTTATTATTATCGTTACACTTATATAGCGCCTTTCTAGACACCCAAGGACGCTTTACAATCTACACTACTCAGAACGCTCAATTCACACACACTGGCGAGAAGCGGCAGCCAAACGCGCACAGCGTACTCTCAACCAGAAACGACCGTCCACCTGGAGGACTGCATCGGGCACTAGGGTTTAACCCAGGACAGAGCGCCAATCCATATCTGGGCTCACACATACAGACATTCATTCACACACCAGGACAGTTATTAGAGAAGCCAATTCACCTACCCTCCATGTTTTTGGACTGTGGGAGGAAACCGGAGCCCCCGGAGGAAACCCACGCAGACACGGGGAGAACATGGAAACTCCACCCAGATGGGACTTGAACCCAAGATCCCAGCGCTGGGAGGCGAACGTGCTAACCACCAAGCCACCGTGCCGTGGTGTTTTTTTTTTTTTAATTTGAGAAGCATATATGTGTATGATAACCTTTATTATGTTTCACTAATTGTCAGTTTCTGTATTTTCTGATGCTGTATCCAGCGCACACGAGAACATAGAGACCATACAGAGCCCTGATTACCAGGGGGTTTTCACACATTTCTGCTGCTGTTGGTGATGATAACGATATGATAAATGAAGATATTAAAAGATCATTATTGTTTGAACAGATTTTCACTGGAAGGTTTAGAAGTTTATATGTTTATAGTTTAGGTGTTTATATGTTTGGCGGCACGATGGCGAAGCAGGTAGGTGTCGCAGTCACACAGCTCCAGGGACATGGAGGTTGTGAGTTCGATTCCCGCTCCGGATGACTGTCTATGAGGGGTATGGTGTGTTCTCTGTGTCTGCGTGGGTTTCCTCTGGGTGACTGTCTGTGAGGGGTGTGGTGTGTTCTCTCTGTGTCTGCGTGGGTTTCCTCCGGGTGACTGTCTGTGAGGAGTGTGGTGTGTTCTCCGTGTCTGCGTGGGTTTCCTCCGGGTGACTGTCTGTGAGGAGTGTGGTGTGTTCTCTCTGTGTCTGCGTGGGTTTCCTCCAAGTGACTGTCTGTGAGGAGTGTGGTGTGTTCTCTCTGTGTCTGCATGGGTTTCCTCTGGGTGACTGTCTGTGAGGAGTGTGGTGTGTTCTCCCTGTGTCTGCGTGGGTTTCCTCCGGGTGACTGTCTGTGAGGAGTGTGGTGTGTTCTCTCTGTGTCTGCGTGGGTTTCCTCCGGGTGACTGTCTGTGAGGAGTGTGGTGTGTTCTCTCTGTGTCTGCATGGGTTTCCTCCGGGTGACTGTCTGTGAGGAGTGTGGTGAGTTCTCCCTGTGTCTGCATGGGTTTCCTCCGGGTGACTGTCTCTGAGGAGTGTGGTGTGTTCTCTGTGTCTGCGTGGGTTTCCTCCGGGTGCTCCGATTTCCTCCCACAGTCCAAAAACACACGTTGGTAGGTGGATTGGTGACTCAAAAGTGTCCGTAGGTGTGAGTGTGTGAGTGAATGTGCATCTGTGTGTCTGTGTTGCCCTGTGAAGGACTGGCGCCCCCTCTAGGGTGTATTCCCGCCTAGCACCCAATGATTCTAGGTAGGCTCTGGACCCACCGCGACCCTGATCTGGATAAGGGTTACAGACAATGAATGAATGAATGTTTATATGTTCCTATTTCACACGTTTATATATTTACAGTTAAAATAGCAGTAAATTACATTCACTATTCCATAGTAAGGGTCCAGATCCAGTTACCTGTCAAAGTGAGAGCTGTTTATCTGTTTACTCAGTGTTATTTTGGTAAATAAAGCAGGACTTACCCAGGACTGCCTCCTCTCTCATAACTGGCAGGACATGGAGTGTCCAAACACCGATAGCTCCCCCGTGTGTTAAAGCACATCTGGCTTGGTCCACAGCGCACCTTCTGCTCAGTACATTCATCAACATCTGGAAGAAGAATTTTGACTAATTCTTTTAAGCTGAAAAGTTTTGACTTCATCTCATTTTCAAAACCAGAGATTTTAATGAAACTAATTAAATAAATCTATACAATATCAATGTGATTACTTCATATGATGATGTATTTAATGTCTGCACCAATACTCTGTTATTAATGCAGATATTAGGGGTCTCACCTTGGCAGTTTCGACCGTTTGGTAAAATCCGAAATCCCGTTGGACAGAAACACTGGAAACTTCCATCTGTGTTTCTGCACTGATGCTGACACGGCTTTCTGACCACACACTCGTCAACATCTGTCCAGAGTAAAAAGAGGAAACTCTGGCAGGGGTTTTATGTGGTTGCAATAACTACAGAGAAGGACTGGATGATAGCACATACTGAATAGCACATCTGGAAAGTGTATTGCATTTTAGAACAGCACAGCTGACTCACACTCACCTACACATATGTGGTTTTTAAGGATGAATCCTGGGGCACAGCTGTGCATTGTTTGCTGAATTGGACCCTGGCTTTCAGACTGTGTCCTGGTCAAGAACGGCCAGTTCTGAGTGGAAAGGAGTTGTGGACGCAGTCTGGTCCAGGGCCGTGTTCTGTTTGTCGAGATTCTCCCTCTGTCCAAACTGGCACAGGAACATCCGTCTCCAAGCAGCACCGAACCGACTGGACACACGCAGCGGAAACTTCCCGGGACGTTTCGACACAGATGCGCACACGGACTTGGAATCTGAATACATTCATCAATATCTGACCAGCACAGACAAACGTTAGGCCCTCACACACACACACACACACACACTGATATCTACAGAACATTACTGTATTCATGTGTTATCAAAATTCATCAAAGCTGTAAATAAAATGCAAAATTCAATTCACTTCAGACATTCCACATTTTTTATTAAATCAATTAATCATAAATAAATAAATAGATAATTCATTACAATAAATGAATGTAAATATATTTTCTTGTGTCTGTTTTTTGTGTCATTCCTGAACAGAAATAATCTTGAAAATGAAATCGGATTCCAGAAATGTGAACAGGACAAACATTTATCGGCGGTCATTGATTTTATTATCTCACCTGCACATGGTCGTCCCACCCCCTGAGACCGGAAGCCTCTCGGACACACACACACAAAACCCCCGTGTGTGTTCTGACAAATCTGTGTGTATCGGCATGAGTGACTTCCATCCTCACACTCGTCTATATCTACAACACGCATGATTTAATAATCAGTAATTAATGATAATCATTCATTCATTATCTGTAATCCTTATCCAATTCAGGGTCGCGGTGGTTCCAGAGCCTACCTGGAATCATTGGCGGGGAATACACCCTACAGGGGGCGCCTGTCCTTCACAGGGCAACACAGACACACACACACACTCACACCTACGAACACTTTTGAGTCGCCAATCCACCTACCAACGTGTGTTTTTGGACTGTAGGAGGAAACCGGAGCACCCGGAGGAAACCCATGCAGACACAGGGAGAACACACCACACTCCTCACAGACAGTCACCTGGAGGAAACCCACGCAGACACAGGGAGAACACACCACACTCCTCACAGACAGTCACCCGGAGGAAACCCACACAGACACAGAGAGAACACACCACACTCCTCACAGTCACCCGGAGGAAACCCACGCAGACACAGGGAGAACTCACCACACTCCTCACAGACAGTCACCCGGAGGAAACCCACACAGACACAGAGAGAACACACCACACTCCTCACAGTCACCCGGAGGAAACCCACGCAGACACAGGGAGAACTCACCACACTCCTCACAGACAGTCACCTGGAGGAAACCCACGCAGACACAGAGAGAACACACCACACTCCTCACAGACAGTCACCCGGAGGAAACCCACACAGACACAGAGAGAACACACCACACTCCTCACAGACAGTCACCCGGAGGAAACCCACGCAGACACAGGGAGAACACACCACACTCCTCACAGACAGTCACCCGGAGGAAACCCACGCAGACACAGGGAGAACACACCACACTCCTCACAGACAGTCACCTGGAGGAAACCCACGCAGACACAGAGAGAACACACCACACTCCTCACAGACAGTCACCCGGAGGAAACCCACACAGACACAGAGAGAACACACCACACTCCTCACAGACAGTCACCCGGAGGAAACCCACGCAGACACAGGGAGAACACACCACACTCCTCACAGACAGTCACCCGGAGGAAACCCACACAGACACAGAGAGAACACACCACACTCCTCACAGTCACCCGGAGGAAACCCACGCAGACACAGGGAGAACACACCACACTCCTCACAGACAGTCACCTGGAGGAAACCCACGCAGACACAGAGAGAACACACCACACTCCTCACAGTCACCCGGAGGAAACCCACGCAGACACAGGGAGAACACACCACACTCCTCACAGACAGTCACCTGGAGGAAACCCACGCAGACACAGAGAGAACACACCACACTCCTCACAGACAGTCACCCGGAGGAAACCCACACAGACACAGAGAGAACACACCACACTCCTCACAGACAGTCACCCGGAGGAAACCCACGCAGACACAGGGAGAACACACCACACTCCTCACAGACAGTCACCCGGAGGAAACCCACACAGACACAGAGAGAACACACCACACTCCTCACAGTCACCCGGAGGAAACCCACGCAGACACAGGGAGAACACACCACACTCCTCACAGACAGTCACCTGGAGGAAACCCACGCAGACACAGAGAACACACCACACTCCTCACAGACAGTCACCTGGAGGAAACCCACGCAGACACAGAGAGAACACACCACACTCCTCACAGACAGTCACCCGGAGGAAACCCACACAGACAGAGAGAGAACACACCACACTCCTCACAGACAGTCACCCGGAGCGGGAATCGAACCCACAACCTCCAGGCCCCTGGAGCTGTGTGACTGCGACACTACCTGCTGTGCCACCGTGCCGCCCTAATGTTAATCAGTAATAATTAATATTGATGATGACTGACCTGAGCACACGCCGCTCTCTGATTGGATGGTTCCAGATGGACAGATTTCAAAACACTGATATCCACCATCTGTGTTTCTACAATCCTGATTACCTGCACACACACTCTGTAAACACTCATTTATATCTGCCCACACACACACACACACGCACACACACAAGTGCATAATTTCAATAAAATATGTCTATATAATAAATCAGTTGATAATGATAATAATAACAATGATAAGAATAATACAAAAGTTACTAATAAAAACAACGACAAAAACAACAACTATTATAATATAGAAAAGTTTCTTAAAACCCATTTCTGGGTCCAGGTTTTTTAATAATGTCCAGAGAGAAACTGACCAATGCAGCGATGTCCGTGTGGTTTAAATCCACTTCGACACACACAGCGAAATGATCCGAGTGTGTTCACACACTGGTGTTGACACGGAGAAACTGAGGACTCTACACACTCGTCCACATCTGGTCATAAAAACAATATTATTACAGTTTTTCTGAGCTGTGACCCATCCTCAGAGCAAAAGTATCAAGGGATAAATAACATTTAACCAATTAATCACTTGTTTAAAAAATAATAAAAAAAAACTATTCACCTTTAGCACACATCTCATATCTGACGCTAAATAAATTCTCACTCAGAGATTCTCACCCCTGCTGCACTGTGAGGCCAAACACAGGTAACAAAGGGTTAACACAACTGTTGTCCCTTTTAACACACAGCAGGTGAAACCCCTACACTCCTGGGTCCTTTCAGTAAGTGGCAGGACATGTGCATTGTATAAAGGAGATTCAAAATCCACAAGTTCTGATCATCAGAATATTCAGGAAACACTTCAGTGCTTTAATTATTGAACAGAACACTACTTTATTCTACATTAACTCACCTCATCTCATCTCATCTCATCATCTTTTCCGCTTGTCGCAGTGGCTGCGGGGCGAGCAAAGAAGCCCAGACGTCTCTGTCCCGCACAACATCCACCAATCCCTCCTGGGGGATCCCCAGGCTTTCCCAGGCCAGCCGGGAGATATAATCCCTCCAGCGTGTCCTGGGTCTACCCCGGGGCCTCCTTCCAGTTGGACGTGCCTGGTATACCTCCAAACCACATCAACTGACTCCTCTCAACACGAAGGAGCAGCGACTCTACTCCGAGCTCCTCCCTAGTCACTGAGCTCCTCGCCCGATCACGGAGAGTACGCCCAGCAACACGTTGGAGAAAGCTCATTTCGGCCACTTCTATCCGCGATCTCATTCTTTTGGTCATTGCCCAGAGCTCATGACCATAGGTTAGAGTGGGGACGTAGACTGACCGGTAAATTGAGAGGTCGATACAGTGACAGTGCGGGACAGTAAGTACTGGAGATGCTGTAAGTCTTGCAGCTTTCCCTACCTTTGGATCCAACTCACCACCAGATGGTGATCAGTTGACAGCTCAGCCCCTCTCTTTGCCCGAGTGTCCAAAACATGGCCTCAGGTCAGAAGACACGCCCACAAAGTCTCTGACCTTTGACCCAGAGTGCTCTGGTACCAAGTACACTTATGAGCAATCTTATGGTGTCTGTTATGGACAAAGCATGACCACTCAGGTTCAGATCAGGAAGTCGTTCCTTCTAATCACTCCTCTCCAGGATTCCCAGTCAATGCCAGTGTGAGCATTGAAGTCCCCCAGCAAAACAATTGAGTCAGTGCATGGAATCCTCTCTAGAACTCCCCTCACTGCCTCCAAGAATGCTGAATACTCTGAGCTGCTGTTCGGGGCATGCACACCCAAAACAGTCCAAGTTTTCCTCTCTGCAAGCCGGAGCCGCATTGAGGCGGCCCTCTCGTTTACTGAGACAAACTCCAGCTGTACAGGCGCCAGCCGGGGACTTGTGAGTATCCCCACATCCGCCCGGCACCTCTCACCTTGTGCAACTCCTGAGTAGGAGAGAGACCACCCCTATCGAGGAGTTTGGTTCCAGAGCCTACACTGTGTGTGGAGATGAGCAAAACTATATCTAGCTGGTATCTCTCAACCTCACACACCATCTCTGGCTCTTTCCCCTCCCCAGTGAAGTTACGTTCACATGCCAAGAACAAGTTTCCGCTGACAAGTGCCATGATGCCAGGGGCCTATTAACCTCACTCTGTGCCCGATTGGCATTGCACCGCACCCCTAGTCTGGATCTTGCGGGTGGTGAGCCCACATGATCCTCCCACGTTGCCATTTCAAGCTGAGCCCAGTTGGGTTACGTGGGCTGCCCGGCCACCAGGCGCTCGCCGTCGGACTCTACCCCCAGGCCTGGTTCCAAGGGTAGGTCCTGGTAACCCTCTCCCGGGCAGGGTACACTGAGTCTTAATGTTTGTACTCATAGGGATGCTTCTTGGATCATGTTTGTCTGGATCCTCACTCCAGACCTTTTCACCATGGGAGACCCTACTGGGAGCTAACAGCTCCCAACGTCATAGCCCTGGAGGTCATGAGACCACACAAGCCCTTCCACCACGACAAGGCCCTGGTCCAGGAAGGGCTATGTTAATCCATTTCATCTCCAGGACTTTTATTGTGTTCTTTTATTCTCCACAGTTGTATAATGAAAGATTACAGAGATCCCCCTCTCCTTTTGGAGAAGAGAATGTAATGAACCTTTAGGGAACACAACTGGACTCTAACACCACTGTCTGTACCTTTAAAGATACACTACACTGTTTGTAGCTTTAAAGATACACTACACAGTTTGTAGCTTTAGTGACAGTGATGTACCCACACTACACCTTTTTGAGAGTTCATTCTTATGAAGAACGAATGACTGTGTATTGTAAATGCAATTAAATATATTACAGTTCATATATTTCTGTTTTTATGCTGGTTTGTAGGATACATTTAAATACTTCAAAACCCTAGTTTTCATAAATAAAAAAGGCAACATTCATGAATATTGATTTTCTACCTTCTGCATCGAGAAAGCAGTGTTTTCTGTTTGATTTTGTAGTGTTTAGTGAAAGTGTAAAACTTGAATAAGATTGTAACAACATCATCGACAACAACAACAGTAACATGGTGGAATAAGTAATGACTGACCTTCACAACTGTCTCCCTTTGAACTGGGTTTGAATCCTGTGCCACACTGCGCCTCACAGCGATACCGACCCACAGTGTTTACACAGCGCTGCATCCAGTGACACGAGTGTGACCCCTGCACACACTCATCTATATCTGAAACAACACACACAAATAAAGTCCTTAAAAAGCCCATTGCTCAAGTTTGTGAATGTATCATTTTCCAAAACTCCCCTTGAAGAAAGACTGAAACATCAGCTGAAACATCACTCTGCACTTTAAGTACGTTAGCATCAGTGGCGGATGCTGGTCTTTCAAGGAGGGGAAGCTCAATTTCGGCCTACATCATAAAATGTGTCGGTTTATTTATACGTAAATTCTACCCTCTGTTCCTTTTCAAGAAAATGATCTGTGACCCTGTCGTACCAACAAGGCGTCTTTTCCAGGGACTTGACTAGTGTCCTCTCAGTGGCCAGCAGAGCTAGGCTTAAACGGCCTTGGTCCATGTGAAGTGTGTCCGTCTGTGCTCCCACGGATCTTTACACCAAAGGATCGCTGATTCGCTCATTTCGCTGTCAATCAAAAAGGGATTCAGCCTCAGACAGATCATCCAATCATCATGCAGAAGCTGAGCGTCCGGGCCAGCCGAGGCCAGCCCACTGCCCCCCAGAGACGCTGAGCGTCCGATGGGCGGGACAAAGCCCAGCATTTATCCAATCACTCGTCTCGTTTTGCTGCACTTCGCTGCTTCGCTATTGAACTCTGTGGACACTCAGCATGATTGAGAGGAAAGCCGCGTCTTTACCAGTGATAAGAAGCTGATTCTGAACAAAAGTTGAGAGCGTTGTAGTGCATATTTATTCAATGACACGTACACACAACAGAATATATTTGATCACTTATTTTTTGACATTTTAGGGGAAGCTGAGTTTCCCTTACAGTCTTAGAGCAATCACCGCTGGTTAGCATGTTACCAGGGTTTGCCCTCTGAAGGTGAAGTGTGTGACATGCTTGAGGTAAAGTGTGTGATGTAATTAATGGTGATTTGTTGGATAGTTTGGTCAGTTTTAGGAGTTTAAGTGTTTGTGTTTGAACGTGAGATTTGTTTGACATGTTTAATGGGTATGTTGTCAACTACTTTGATCATGAGCGTGCACACCCGTGTGCTTGAGGTTGTGTTTAATGTGTTTTCAGTGATCAGACCTTGACAGCTGTTGGAGTTGACAGAGATGCTAAAGCCAGATGGGCAGCTGCAGGTGAAACCCCCGATGACGTTTGAGCAAGAGTGAGAACAAACAGAGTCTAAAGCACATTCATCCTCATCTAAAACAAAAACAAATCATCGTCAATACCATCATAACACTGAGAATTGAATCAGTGTGATTGGATCAGTGTTCACTGCGATTGAATCAGTGTGACTGAATCAGTGTCCACTACAACTGAATCAGTGTTATTGAATCAGTGTCCACTACAATTGAATCAGTATGACTGAATCAGTGTCCACTAAAATTGAATCAGTGTGATTGAATCAATGTTCACTGCGATTGAATCAGTGTGACTGAATCAGTGTCCACTGCGACTGAATCAGTGTGACTGAATCAGAGTTCACTAAAATTGAATCAGTGTGATAGAATCAGTGTTCACTGCGATACTGCGATTGAATCAGTGTGACTGAATCAGTGTTCACTAAAATTGAATCAGTGTGATAGAATCAGTGTTCACTGCGATTAAATCAGTGTGACTAAATCAGTGTCCACTAAAATTGAATCAGTGTGATTGAATCAGTGTCCACTACGATTGAATCAGTGTGATAGAATCAGTGTTCACTGCGATTGAATCAGTGTGACTGAATCAGTGTTCACTGCGATTGAATCAGTGTGACTGAATCAGTGTCCACTACAACTGAATCAGTGTGATTGAATCGGTGTCCACTAAAAATGAATCGGTGTGACTGAATCAGTGTCCACTACAACTGAATCAGTATGATTGAATCAGTGTCCACTGCGATTGAATCAGTGTGACTGAATCAGTGTCCACTGCGATTGAATCAGTGTGACTGAATCTATGTGACTGAATCAGTGTCCATTGGGATTGAATCAGTGTCCACTGTGAATCAGTGATGTACCTGCGCAGTACGATGCCTCATCCAGGACAAAGCCTTTGGGGCAGGTTTCTCCACCTCCTTCTGGAACAGAGAAGTGTCCAGATGTTTACAGAGAGCCTCTAAACACAAACATCTAAAATATTTTGTCAACAGTAAACTGTGACCTGGAGCGAGGAGCTGGACTTTTATCTGGAACTGGACGCTAAGGGTGAAGGAGCTATAAACCGAGTTGATATCACTGACTCGTAGGAGCTGCAACAGTGACCCCTGGCGTTCAGGACCACTCTCGTACATCAGAGAGTGATTACAGCGCACTGTCAGGGGAACAGTGTCCAGCAGGTGGCGCTGAGATGACCAGGAATAAATCTGACCAGGTCCCATCTGGACATATGACTCGTCAAAATCCTAGAAGTTTAGAGACAGGACATACTTCCCATCAGCTTCAGATCTTGCTACATTCCAACACGG